>NC_091237.1:2063519-2247558 GCF_040958095.1 Procambarus clarkii
TTATTAATCACTGATATTTCTTTTCCGCGTAATTATTGATGTAATACGTTATTGAGAACTGGGTTGCAATTATAGGGACTTAAATATTATCATATTCTCGTTTAATGGTGTTAAACGAGAAATGGAGAAGATTTTCATTCTCTCCATGACATTCGTACGTAACAGATAAAACTGCTACTTGATAATAATTTCAGTTAATAACTCTCGGTTTTAGATTATCGGGAGTCATATTATCCGTAGGTAATTATTACACGGAATACTGATAATTTTAGAGAACCACATTCAATTCTCTAACACATTGGTAATAAACGTGTCTAACTAGACATTATCTGACACAATTTTGCTACTCGATTTCATGAAAATTCTAGCACTAATACGCAGATGAAATGGTTAATTTATGTTGACACTATCGTTAGTAAAATTAGTAACTACTGTAGTTAGTATATAATGATGATGACGTATTATAATACAATAGTAGTTTATTAGTGTTGGAAATTTCCAACAAATTTCCCTCGGCTGTGTGAACTTTGCATATAAGCTCAAAGCCCATCTAAGATCTGTTTCAGTGATAAAATATTAGTGTTATAATGGAAGCATAGGCTGGTTATAATCTCATTAGGAAGTTTCCTTTGAATAATTAACTTAATAAGCCTCTCTGTATCTCCTGCAGGTATTTAGTACTGAGGGCTTTGATGATCGATTCTATTGACAATCAAAATGATTGTAGTGATTCATAGGTTGTTGTGGGAACCGACCTGTGAGATTTATATTTATTTAATTTATATGAATTTATATTTACGTTAATTTATATACTTCGATAGCAATTTGTATAATGATAAGTGGACTGTATTTCTGCAATAATCTCATAATCTCACAAATCGATCCTCTACACATTAGGGGGGTTTATATTAATTAAATATATATGCAGCCAATCAAACTACAGTATTAACTACATACATTGAAAAGGTTCCTTATCTTATAGTACAGCAGGTTAGTCCACCAGGTATAACTAGGGTGTAGACACCTAATTATCCTCTTTGAGGTAGATTCCATCACCCAGTAACTGGTGCACAAAGTCTTGCTTCCTCGTCTTGACCTGTCAAAAGGGCGCTAGCTGTAAAGCCAGAATCCTATATATGACAAGTATTTCAGAGAAAACTGTACATGGAACAATGAAGACCTGGCTTAATTACCTTTAGTTTGAGGCGATTTCGTGATCTAATTGGTTCACCCTATCCAATGAGATTAATGGCCACGAATGATAGATAAACGGGTTTCGGAAAGAACACTTAACTTGATTTGATGACAGCGTGTTGAAAATGGTACACATTTGGTTTCCATAACACAACGTCCAAATAAATTTAACAGGAGCCGAATTTGCTCCCTGTGAGCCTCTGGTCTAGTATCAACAATGTCTAACACTCCATACTATTGACGCTACTGGCCGACATTGTCCAGATATGATAGGAGCCGAATTTGCTCCACACGTCTCGGAGGTGACACAACAATGGCTGCCCTCCTTCCTCCCTGACGCCTGGCTTACATTGTCCAGATTTCAGAAAGTGATAGAAGGGTCACATTTACTCTACTTTAATATTGATAATTAAGTTAATTTATATGAGATGTTTTTATGATGGTAAAGTCCAAAGACTAATGTATTTAAGAATAATTCCCAGCAGAATAGCTGGTGAATTCTAATAGTATGTGGTGATGATATCCCGTTTTCTATAGACGGTAATTCCACTACAAGTTATGTTTTCTATGGGTTAACTTGTTTATACAACACAGCTATTATCTGTCTGTATGTAATATTAAATGGTGTCGGATTTTCCGACAGTTGTTTTAGGAGAGGGTAAATCCAATAATTTATATGAGAGACTTTCAACTGCAGTCTCCTTATCACTGTAGTTATCATGTAATAACTGAATGGCTAGGGCATAATCGTTGTCTGTTAATAGCATGTTTGCTATAACTTGCCTAGCCTCTTGTCTTCTCTTAATTAGCTTTGCAGATATAGAAATTTAGTAGCCTTCCTAAGAGCCTTCGAAAGAGAAGGTTTGGAATGTATTATAGAATCAAAAGCTCTCAAGAAGGCATCCCATTCATCTTCATCTTTGCCCTCAAAGTATGGTAAATGTACCTTTGGGAGCTCGGCTTCAAAATGTGGGGCTTTTGAGGTATCAACCAGATTGGATGAGCTCACACGTGGCTGGCCTACTGATACAAGTTTGAGTAAAGGGTTTAGTTGATCCTGTGTAGTGACTTCATAGATGGCTGATTCAGCTATGATATCCTGATGTTCATCTTTGCTTAGATCAGCTTTAGCTTTTCTGCTTAAATACGTTTCAGAAAGGCATTTGATCTGTTCAAATTTGCCCACAGCAGCTTTAACCCTGTTATACAGAGTTACTAAATCAGGAAGTGGTTGACTAGTTATTGTTTGACATTTGTCAATCAGTTGAACTAAGTGCTTCTGAAGACCCAAGAGTGTCCTCCTATTTCCTATTTCAGCTGCTGGTGGAAAGCTGGAAACCAGTTTGACGTTTCTGAGATTAATCTTATTGAAGTAAAGATAAATATATATTTACTTTTGATAACTGACTTATCCTGTTTACTTAGTTAATGATTCCAAAGATCGTTCTTCATTTCCTCCCTGGAATCTGGAGTAGCAGGCTGTACAATTATCAAAATGTAAAAATCTGGTTGTATTGAACCCATATCCTTAGTCAATGTAAGTAGTTTATTATGAATATATTTATGATTCATGTCTTTATTTTGCAGTCTACGTCAGAAAGAATGTATACACTGTGTCTCACATTATACCCATTTCTTGCGATGTAGGGATGTTATGACCACATATACTCCAGTATGATCATACTGTGGCTGGTGTGTGATGAGTTTATACTGTATAGTGATATTCAGGCTGATTAGCTTAGTATCACAAATATTATTTGTGATACTAGGCTAATCTAGTATCTCTTTTTGACAATAATCTAGAATATATTACATACTGGCATTGTATGTTTGATATACCTAAACATATCACACACTTGTATGAACTCGCAGGGATTTTTTTTTTAACAAACAGAACACTTCCCCATATGAGAGAATTGAACCAAGGGCCAGCAAATGCCAGGCCACAGCCTTAACCACTAGACCAACCTCAGATCGTCAAAAAGAAGGGAACTGTTACGAACCCGAATCCAGCGTCCGGGCCTGGAGCAGTGACGACCACGTCATCTGTGGGTCAGCTCCCGAAACCCCCTCCAACTGGACGACGACACCTGGTGAGGACGAGGTGTACTGGCCACGAGGGCCAGTTTCCAGTCCTGTTCAGCTCACAACACAGCCGCTGCTGACCTCTGGTGAGGTGGTGCTCAGACGACAACGCCATCTATGGAGTGGATAGGTGGGCGTTTGGGTCTGAGCCTGTAAGTGAGGTGCTTTAGTGTGTCCCTGTTATTGATGACGTGTCTGATTACAGAGTCGACCTGGGACTGCTGTAATGGAAGGTGGATCAGTCTACCCAAGGCAGCCGTCTCATCACCAAGTGTTTGCTGCAGCAGCTGTGAGTCGCCTCCCGGATGAACACTGGTGTTACCCTGCCTGCGAAGCGGCAGTTGAGGATTGTCATACCCGAGACTGACGGTGGGACTGACCGGTGGAGACGATTAACCACTGGGGTATTGTGGACAGGAGAGTGATCTGTGGTATCACACGAGGCTCCTGGCTAGGGCGCTACCCTAGTATCGCTCGTGGAGCGGCCTGACCAGCGTTGCTGATCCGGAACCTGCCAGCTGTCTGCTGGACTTGTGGTTGACGGCCTCCACGGCGGTGCCCCCAGTGGAACTGTGTTTTGGCTGGCCTGTGGCCGGGGTAGACTCAGCTTTTCGAAGGATTCGTCGTGAGGCCACGAGAGCACCGAGAACTTGGCATCGAGAAGATCCAGAGTCTTCAGAAGAAGACGACAGTGTAGATAATACCCCTGTGTAGTGTTTATACTCTCCCCCGAGTAATCTTCTTATATATATTTATTGGTGAAGGTGCTAATTATAATATTAAGTTTTTGCCTTACTTTCCCTTCCCCTTTTAGTTTACTTGCGTTACTGATCACATCCCTTGAAAGCCACTACTGGCTTGGGGCCGGATACCCTTACTCTAACAACATCAGAGTAAGAACCCAGTTGCGACCCGAGAGGGCCGTAACAGGAACTAAGATGGGTTTTCCTCCCCTCGTCGGGAAGGGGGAAATTTGTGATGGAAAACCCATCCTAGTTCCCTTCCTTTGATGATCTGAGGTTGGCCTAGAGGTTAAGGCTCTGGCCTGGCATTTGCTGGCCCCTGGTTCGATTCTCTCATATGGGGAAGTTTTCTGTTTGTTATACCTAAACATATTATGTATCACTAGCAGTAACTGGCCACGTGTTGTTGTGACTCAGCAACGCATGTACATTGCTGAGCCACAGCAACCTTTCTTGTCCCCCAGTCCTCCCCACCATTTCCCCCTCACCCAACTCCTCGTCCTCCTTTCCATTCCCACTCCACCATCTCTTCCCTCCCACCATTACCCCCTCCCTTGTCCCCTCGTCCTCCCAACCATATCTCACTTCCGTCCCCTCGTCATCCCCACCATTCCTCACTCCCTCGTCCGATACCTTCCCAAATAGTCTGATGTTCCCATCAGAAAATTGGGAACATCAAGTGATCTGATGTTCCCATCACTGAAATATAAGAAAAACAGTTAAAAAATGAAATGAAAAAATGACAAAAAATATAAAAATATACTATACTCATGAAATGAACGGTATTGTAAAGAACACAACTCAATTCCAACGCAATTCACACAATATCATTAAATCAAAATGAAAATAAATCAAAATCTATGAAAATTAAATTTATCAATGCAATCAGAAAAATTGAAATGGAATTGTAACGTATTTAGTATAGCATGTGTGTTGCTCTTACATGCAACTGGCACTGGCACTGTTTTTCAAGAAAAGCAAAGTTTTACCTGTCACAGAAGTGGCATCTATACTTATAATTAGGAAATGAACGGTATGTTAAACAATACAGCTCAATTCCAACACAATGTTACACAAAATAATTAAATAAAAAATCCAATAAATCGAAATCTAAAAATAAAATTTTATTAATGCAATCAGAAACATTGAAATGGGATTTGTGGCATATTTATTATAGCATGCATGTTGCTATTATGTGCAACAGATGGCGCTGTTTTTCAAAAATGCTGTTTTTACCTGTCACAGGGATGGCATCTATATTGTAGGTATATAAAATGACGCGCCTATTCGAATGCAACGTTTTATCAAAATTTCAAAGCAATCAGTTAAGAACTTTTGGAGATTAGTGTGTGTTGCTCTTAAGTCCAACAGATGGACCTGTTTAAAAAAAAAATGTTTTTCCTATCACAAGGTGAGGCATGTATATAGTAGATATATAAAAAGAGGCGCCTATTCGAATGCAACGTTGTGTCAAAATTTCAACGCAATCGGTAAAGAGCTTTCGAAGATTTCCCTCAAATGAAAAGACACATGTAAAACACAGTTCTTCATGAAAAAGCATGTTTTTTACCGTCACAGACGTGACATCTATATAGTATGTATATAAAAACCTGCTTGGATGCGAATGGAACGTTGTGTGAAAATTTCAAAGCAATTGGTGAAGAACTTTCGGAGATTAGCGGTTATGCACAAACGAACATTTCCATTTTATTTAAATAGATTACCATATGTCTGTGCCATGTATTTGTGGAGATATTTGAAGTAGAGTTAATAGCTCAAGCCTAATGTCATGTATCTAGAAAATACCATTATATGTCTATAGTATGGAATACTATGTATTCCTGTACTAGACATACTATGTGCATTATGATGTGGAATGTATACATATATATATCTGATGCATGACTAGAATATATGGTGTAATATATCAATTTAATTACTGTTCAGTGCATTATCCTCTTGACATATTGTATTTAGTAACTGATTTTCTAGTACTGTGAGATTAATACCACAGAGGCAAGGTTTTGGTAATTATGTTGATATATGCTGCTTGACTTTTTGTTGGAAATTTCCAACACTAACAAACTACCATTGTATTATAATACATCATTATTATATACTAACTACAGTAGTTATTAATTTCACTAACGGTAGTGTCAACCTAACTTAAAATTTCTTTATCCGTGCATTAATGCTAGAATTCTCACGACATCGAGTAGCAAGATTGCGTCAGATAATGTCTATCTAGACATGTTTATTACCAATATGTTAGAGAATTCAATGTGGTTCTCTAAAATTATCAGTATGCCATGTAATAATTAGCTACGGATAATATAACTCCCAATAATCCAAAACCGAGAGTTATTAACTGAAATTATTATCTAGTAGCAGTTTCATCTGTTTCGTACGAATGCTATGGAGGGAATAGACATCCTCTCCATTTCTCGTTTAACACCATTTAACGAGAATATGATATTATTTAATTCCCTATAATTGCAACCCAGTTCTCAATAGCGTATTACATCAGTAATTACGCGGAAAAGAATTATCCGTGATTAGTAATTTCTGTTGTGAATGCGGGAGACAGGTTGAGGGAGGGCGGAGATGCCATTGCGCAAGAGGCATTCCTGGCGATCAGAGAGGCGAGACGCATGGTAGTGACTGAAGAGATTTCCAACAAGAATTACGTTGCAACTCCACGAATAGTCACCAATTACCTCCCCACGTGTTCTACAGTGCCTTGCCAGTGAATAACGCGTCAACAATTGAAGCCACAGCCCGTTATTACGCGTGCACAGCAGTGGACGCCTGGGACTGGCAGACGCGGTTTTGGCAGACCTTAATATTTGATACGCTCATGTTAAATATACCAGTCTTGTTTGATGCATCACTCTGGGTTGTATATTTGTAGGTAGTCAGTCGTAACGAAGAATGAACAACAAACACACAACGTTAGTTGATTTTCTTCATATATTTCAAATTTAATGAATACTTGAAATAATTCGTAGCCTAATAAAATGCTACTTAAATTTCCCTGATTGCAGCATGTAATAATTAACTTAATAAGGGCTTGAAGCATGTATATGAGGAGACGACAAGTTGTTTCTCTTCATTCGTGATATTCACTTGGGTTCTTTCTTTATTGGGATCCTGTGACCACGAGGACGAATGACGAAATGGAGTTACAGAAATCGTCTTACAGCTAAGACACCTATCATATAAATTTAGCTAAGATTATTACTGATTTCAATATAATTCATATAGGATCTTTACAGTAAATAATTTATTGCCAGAATTTATGATTTGGTAATTATGGTGTTTACTCTCACTGTTGCTCAATAATTCATAATCTTTAATATTTATTATTTGAGGTATCGTATCTTTGAATCTATTTTAGTTTAGATTTGCTATGTTACTAACTCAACAATGAACTAGTGACGAACCACACTGGTTCCTAGATATATATGAACTTTTAGAAATACCCCCCAATGTTGATATTTGAGGCTTTGACTTTAATTAATTAATAATACAGTCTATTCATTATTTCAAGTGATTATTGATTTAATTATTATCCATAGGCACTGGTTCTATAGTGTCAATCTAATGATCACCATTATTCGTTTTCCCTCTTTTCTAAAAAGTGGGTGGTTCTTCAATTTATTTAAACATAATAATCAAATAATTTAAAATATGAGTTCAAGCCCCAGACAAACCAACATTTTGGTCCTTCGAACTGGATCTATACTAATTAGTCATAACTAATCACCGTGTGAAGTAGTCTAGACTAACCCCATTTATTAATTGTAGCTACCGGCAGTGTACCACATAGGTTAGCCTAATTCACACCAATTTATTTGCTGCTTATACCTCATGTATAAAGTAGCACTAGTGGGACACAGCCAATTGCCCACAACATTCAGACCTATACCTCACACTGAGGTAAGAATCTTCAGGTCACCAGGAGCAACAGCTCATAACTTACATTCAATTTACAGCCAGACCATACATGCAAAACCTGCCAAGAGATGGTGTACACCTGTCAAGTGAGTCTAGGTCACATGTAGTTGACAAATTGATCAACACAATCAACCACCATAAAAGGCTGTGGCTGGCAAGCCAAATTAATTGTACATAATTGTATTTTCACCTGTGTGTGCAAGTGCACCTTTATATAAACTATAAAATCTAAAAAAAACAAAAACACAGCACAACTATATATTCACATTATTGCACCACAAATTAATCTATGCCAATCTTTATTAGGTAGGCATTTAGGCTGTGATTGTGCTGAGTTTTGCACAAATGCAGACTAAATAAATTCGTAGTTTCTTAGGTAGAAATTCTTACAACTAGTCTTGGACTAGTCAGTAGTGCATACATTATTCATTCTTGTGCTGACCCTATCAAGAGTAGGATTCAAACTTATAGTAACTTTGATTAGAGTATATACGTATTAATTATTTGTGTACTCATTGTTTGTGTGTATGCATTTTGAGTGCTGCTGAATGATCACCATTACATCTAATGGTGATAATAAAGAGCTAGCTGGAAGAAAGTTAATGGTGAAATTCAAGCACTGCTCAAAATCCTTACCTACTTATTGTTAGGTAGGTACATTTAACCTCGAGTGAGGTAGAGTGTAATTTAGCCAGATTAATTTAGGCTATACTCAATATTTCTTGTCAACTAATGAGCAAGTACCCAAGCTTCATTAGTATTATTCAAGTCATATGAAACTTGGACTTAAAGCCACCATGGCTACTCCTGAACAATTAAGGAGAACCTATATTGGACTTAAAGGTCATTTACCCAGACTAATTAATAAGTCTGATACTTTGTCTAAAGCAACTCCCATTGATTACTATCAACTAGAAACATCAGTGAGAGTAGCTGATCTCAAATTTGATCAAGTTAGATCTACAAGCCAGTCTTATCTCAACCTACTGAATGCAACTGAAACTGATCCTGATGAAATAGATCAAATTCTAGCAGATATTTCTCAGTATGAAGATGAGACTCAAGATAAAATTGATGTAATATCCAATATAGTAAAGCAATATAAATCTAATGCAAGTAATACTATGTCTCAATCCAGTAATCAATTACCTGAGGTTCGTCTACCTACTTTAGACTTACCTACATTTGCAGGGCATGATGAAGAAAATTGGGGCACATTTTGGACTTCATTTGAAGTTCATATACATAAGAAATCTTCTCTTGACAGAATTTCTAAATTCTCATACCTGATCAGTCTTCTCAAAGGGGAGGCTTAAAAGGTCATAAATAACCTAGCTCTCACTGAGAGTAATTATGAGGAAGCTATAAAACTACTAAAGTTGAACTATTGCAACAAGGAGTTGAGTATAGCTAACCTTTATTACCAGTTGCTGGATCTGAATGCACCAAGTAGCCGACCAGACTCACTTCAAAGCTTCAGGCTAGAAGTAGTCTCTAGTGAAGGCCTTAGGTACTAAAGTTGATGTACCAGCCTCAGAATGGTCAATCAAGTTACTTTTACAGAGGAAATTACCTTGAAATATCTTAGCAGAAATCTGCTCACACTATAAAACCGAGTTTCTCACTCTCGAGCAAATATTCGAGGGACTGAGAATAACGGTTAACAGGTTGAAGACTCATGATAAGATTAAACCTAAATCTAAACAACCTAACATTGACAACTCAGTCAAACATGAATCGACTTTGAATAAGTCCAATAAATCCAAACCTAGGACTGCTCCATCCACTGGAAAAAGGAGTGGTAGTGTAGGTATTTATTCTGTATCTCCCTTTGACGCTACAACTGATGTGTCTACTAAAAAGACAAACTCAGCCAGAGAGAGGTGTCTGTTCTATCCGACATGATCATGATCAAGAACATGTCGCCTACAAATGTACTGTTTATCCTAACTTTAATACTAGGATTAAACGGCTACAAGAATTACACAGGTGCACCAAGTGCATGGGTTCTCATGATCCCAGTAAATGTGTAGTGCAGCTACGGTTATGCAGTAGATGCAACAAAGGTGTACATCATTATGCCTTATGTAGAAAAACTTCTACACAATCTATGACACCTCGGGAGGATTCTATGAATTCTACCACAGTACAATATTGCAAGGTACATCAAGAAATAAATGTACTTGCTACTGAGTCAGGCAATAATACCACTTTGCCTACTGCTCAACTCAAACTAATTCATAGGAAGTCTAGAGTTAACACTAGAGGTCTCTTTGATCAAGGATCACAGAAAACCTTCATCACGCAACAATTAGTCGAGCAGTTGAAAATAAAACCTGCCAAAAGTGTGAGACTGAATATTTCTGGGTTCTTGACTAATAGTGGACCTCGTGAATACCAAGTAGTCAAGGTGTTAGTGAGACTTGGATCTTCCACTAGTCCAATACAAGCGGTAGTAGTAGATAAACTTCCTTCAGACCTGCAGGTCACAGGACTAGCTCGCACTGCGAGATATCTCAAGCGAAACCGCATGAGGCTAGCAGATCACAAAATAAATTCTGACTGCCTCACAGATGTTAGTATCCTTATAGGCACTGACTATTATTATAAATTTATAACAGGATGCACCAGACAACACGGAATGAATTTGTTGTCATCTGCTGGAGGCAAATTGCTTACTGGACCGGTACTTTTCTAACAAAAACCAGCGTCAACCAACCAACAATCTAACAATACACTAGTGGCGTGACTAGGCTTGGAACAGTCACCCCCTACATTTCAGAGAAACATCTGAAGATAATGAGTCTGATCCACCTGTACATCATCTGTGGGATTTAGACACTTTAGGTATTGTCCCTGATAAGCCAAGCCCTGATGATATGTGGACTTACCAGCAATATCTGGACACAGCTGTCTATAAGGACAAACAATACTGAGGGACACTGCCATGGAAGTTGAATCATCCGCAACTTCCAGTTAATTATTTCATGGCAGCCTCTCAATTACAGTCTCAATTAATACGGCTGAAGAAACATCCAGATAAATTGAACATGTATCATCAATTAATTCAGCAACAACTCAATAGTAAATTTATCAAAGTTATTGATAATGATGACCGAAAAACAGGTCACTATTTACCCCATCGCGCTGTGGTGAAAGTTTCATTGACAACGCCAATACGTATTGTTTTCAACTGTAGTGCCAAAGTGAAGGCAAACAGCGTGTCCTTGAATGAATGTCTCCAAACGGGACCTAGCCTAACACAAAGGCTACATGATGTATTATTATGATTCCGCACTGGTATTTTTGCTTATACTGCGGATATCAGTAAAGTTTTCCTTCGAGTAGGCTTGCAAGAGGAGGATCGTAATTACACCAAATTTCTCAGGATTAAGGACCCACTGGCTCCTGACAGTGATATCATAACCTGTTGGAAATTTCCAACACTAATACAACACTGTTGTATTATTATTAATTATTACTAAACCTACTAATCATTGTAGTAATTAAAATTAACCAAACGTAGAGTTCACATGTACTAATAATTACATCTGTACAATAAGGCTAGAATTCTTACGTCACCAGATGCCAGTATTGCGTCAGATTCCATTATAATAAACACAACTATATCCAGTGTGTCTGAGAATTGAGTTTGATTCTCTATAAAACAACGGTGTTCTGTGTGATAATTATTTACAGATAAACTGATTCCCAACTAATGCCAAACAGAGCGGTTATAGTTATAACTGTTATCTGGTAATAAATTTAACGTCACGCGTGAATGCCCTGGAGAGACTTTAATTTCTCTCCATTGCTTGTTTACCATCGTAAAACGGGCGAATAATAGTATTTAACTCCTCTGAACAATAAACCCGTCCTTATCCGAGCATTTCAATCACAACTGCGAGAGATGATATTATTCGTAGTTAATAATTTGTGTAGCAAATGCGGGACGCGGAGCGGGGAGGGAGAGACGCCATTACCCAAGCCACCGGGGTAGACGCCACCAAGAGCGTGAGACGAAAGTCGCCACTGTGAGGTGTGAAGAACCTTTGCAGACAACAACTTAGCTGGTGTCAGTATCACTTTATACGTCGTGTTGAATTGTCAAGAGATTTAATTTGACATTCAGCCAGGACCCTGTTAATTTGTTCCGTGCAGCACAACGTGTCCGGCCAGAGAAGCGCGTCAACATCTAGACAAGGCTCGACACCACGTGTTCGTTACTACGACGCCTGAACCTAGGACGCGAACTTCGGCAAGCCTTAACTTATACAGTGCCCTATTAGCTAAGTACCTTTATTCCCATTTGATGCATCATTTTGGAAGGGGTTATAGCTGGGTAGCTTGTCGTCACGCAGAGCGACTATAAAAAACCACAGGTTATTATCAGTCTCCATTCTCTAATTTAATTTTCTTGAACATAGATGTCTAGCAGCTTAATATGTTGCTACTGAATATAATTTGATTTGCAGCGTGTGTGAAGAATTCCACGAGCTGTCATTTCCCGTGTTAATCATCTCCCAGTGTTCCATGATGAGTTCTGGAGATTCCGAGGATGAGGCATAATCGATGTCTTGGAAAACGTCTTCAAGCTAAGACCCTTTCCGTATTCCTTAAATTACATTATCTGTAGTAATATTCATGCGGAGCACTGTTTTCTGGATTAACATGTGTTTATTATAATTATTAATTTCTCATGTTCATAATCTATGTTCTTATTGGTGACAAATACAATGATTCTATAATTGGTCATAGGATTAGATTATTGCATAATGAACTGGTGCATGAACCACACTAGTTCCTGGACATATATGAAGTTCCAGTAATAACCCCCCAATGTAGGTGTTTGAGGCTTTGATTCAGTTAATTATACAGCCCATTAATTATATAAGTGATCATATTCTCTAGTATTTTATCCATAGTTACTGGTTCCTCTAGGAATTTTCTAATGATCATATTTTCTTAGTTTCCCTCTTTACTATAAAAGCGGGTGGTCCTTCGTAATAGAATTTCATTACATTAATATTTAAATAAATAGAGTCAAGCCCCAAATGTCCCACATTATGGTCCTTCGAACCGGATAAACATAAATTATAATTATAAATACTAATTATTAATAACTAATCCTTGTGTGATGTAAGCTAGACTAACCATTTAATTAATTGTGTCTGCCAACAGTGTAACACATAAGTTAGTCTAAGTCACACCAATTTATTGCTACTTTCACCTCATGTATAAGGTAGCACTAGTGGGACACAGTTAATTGCCCACAACACTTAGGCCTACACTTCATACTGAAGTAAGAATCTTTAGGTCACCAGGAGCATCAGCTCATAACCTTTATATGTTTTCACTTGTGTGTGCAAGTACACACTTATAAACTATAAAAACAAAAAACCCAAAAATACAGCACAATTATATTCACCTTACTGCACCACAATAATCTTTACCAATCTTATTAGGTAGAATTTAGGCTGAGATTGTGCTAAATTTGGTACAAGCCCAGACTAAATAAATTTATAGTTCTTAGGTAGGAATTATCACGACTAGACTTAAGCTAGTCAGTAGTGTATATATTATATTATTTGTGCTGACCCTATCCAGGGTGGGATTAAACTTTGAGATAACTGATTGGAGTGTCTCCATAATATTTCTCTTGTACTCATTATTTTTATGTATCTATTTTGTGTATTGCTGGATGATCCCCATTACCTCTAATGGTGATATAGAAGAGCTAACCGGACGAGAACTAATGGTGAAGTTCAGACAATGCACAAAATATCTAGCTACTTGTTGTTAGGTAGGTACATTTAACCTCAAGTGAGGTAGAGTATAAATTAGCCACATTAAATTAGGCTACATTTAATGTTACTTGTCAACTAATGAACAAGTACCCAAGCTTCATTAGTAATACATATACTAATCCCATGAAGTTTGGACCCAAGCCCAACATGGCTACTCCTGAGCAATTAAGGAGAACCTATATTAGCCTTAAAGGTCATTTGACCAGATTAATTAACAAGGTTGAGGGCTTATCTAAAGATACTCCCATTGACCCTTATCACTTAGAGACATCAGTAAGAGTAGCTGATCTGAAATTTGATCAAGTTAAGTCTACGAGCCAGTCTTATCTTACTCTACTGAATACCACAGAAACTGATCCTGATGAAGTAAGTCAAATTGTAGACGATATCTCCCAGTATGAAGATGAGACTCAAGATAAACTTTACATGCTATCTAAACTAGCAAAACAATCTGGATCCAATACCAGTAACACAGGGTCTGAATTCAGTAACCAACTACCAGAGGTTCGTTTACCTACTTTAGACTTACCTACATTTTCAGGATTAGATACAGAAAATTGGGATAATTTTTGGACTTCATTTGAAGTTCATATACATAAGAAACCGTCTCTTGACAAGGTTTCTAAATTCTCATACCTACTTAGTCTTCTCAAAGGAGAGGCTAAAAAGGTCATACATAACCTAACTCTCGATGAGAGTAATTTTGAGGAAGCTATAAAACTTTTGAAGTTGAACTATTGCAACAAAGAGTTAAGTATAGCTACCCTCTATTACCAATTGCTAGATCTGAATGCACCAAATAGTAGACCAGAGTCACTTCAAAGCTTCAGACTAGAAGTAGAGTCTCTAGTAAAGGCCTTAGGTACTAAAGTTGATATACCAGCTTCAGAATGGTCAATCAAGTTACTTTTGCAGAGGAAATTACCTCGAAATGTCTTGACAGAGCTCTGCTCACACTATAATACCGAGTTTCTCACTCTTGACCAAATATTCGAGGGACTGAGAATAACGGTTAACAGGTTGAAGACCCATGATAAAATTAAACCTGAGTCTAAACCAACTAATACTGACACTTCAGTCATACCCAAACAGACTTTGAATAAGTCTAGTAAATATAAACCCAAGACTACTCCATCCACTGGGAAAAGAAGTGGAAATGTAGGTACTTATTTGGTGTCTCCTTCTGAGATAACCAATGACTTGTCTACTAAAGAGACCAAGTCAACTAAAGAGAGAAGGTGTCTGTTCTGTAATCAAGGACATGCCACTTACCAATGCTCTGTTTATCCTACTTATAATACTAGGATTAAAAGGTTGCAAGAAATACACAAGTGCACCAGGTGCATGGACTCTCATGATCCCAAAAAATGTGTAGTGCAGCTACGTTCCTGCAACAGATGCAACCAAGGTGTACATCACTACGCCTTATGTAGAAAATCTTCTACACCAACCATGACCACTGGGGAGAGTTCCACGAATTCTACCACAGTGCGATATTGCAAAGTGCATCAAGAAATAAATGTACTTGCTACTGAGTCAGGCAATAATACCACTCTGCCTACAGCTCAACTTAGACTAATAAACCGGAGATCTAGAGTTAACACTAGAGGTCTTTTTGATCAAGGATCACAGAAAACCTTCATTACACAACAGTTAGTAGAGCAGTTAAATTTAAAACCTGCCAAAAGTGTGAGGTTAAATATTTCTGGTTTCTTGACGAATAGTGGACCTCGTGAATACCAAGTAGTTAAGGTATTAGTGAGACTTGGATCTTCCACTAGTCCAATACAAGCGGTAGTAGTAGATAAACTTCCTACAGACCTGCAGGTCACAGGGTTAGCTCGCACTGCGAGACATCTTAAACGAAACCGCATGAGGCTAGCAGATTACAAAATAAATTCTGACTGCCTCACTGATGTTGGAATACTTATAGGCGCTGACCATTATTACAAATTTATAACTGGATGCACCAGACAACACGGAATGAATTTGTTGTCATCTGCTGGAGGCAAATTGCTTACGGGGCCGGTGCTTTTCCGACAAAATTCAGCATCAACAAACCAACAATCTAATAACATAATAGTGGCGTGACTAGGCTTGGAACAGTCACCCCTACGTTTCAGAGAAATATCTGAAGATATTGAGTCTGATCCACCTGTACATCGTCTGTGGGATTTAGACACTTTAGGTATTATCCCTGAACAACCAAGCCCTGATGATATGTGGACTTACCAGCAATATCTGGATACAGTTGTCTATGAAAATAAACAATACTGGGTAAGACTCCCATGGAAGTTGAATCATCCACAACTTCCGGTTAATTATTTTATGGCAGCCTCACAATTGCAGTCTCAATTAGCACGACTACAGAAGCAGCCAGACAAACTGAACATGTATCATCAACTCATCCAACAACAACTTAACAGTAAATTTATTGAAGTTGTTGATAACGATGACCGAAAAATAGGTCATTATTTACCTCATCACGCTGTGGTGAAAGACTCATTGACAACACCTATTCATATTGTCTTTAACTGTAGTGCTAAAGTAAAGCCAAGCAGTGTGTCTTTAAATGAATGCCTCCAAACGGGACCTAGCCTAACACAAAGGCTACATGATGTGCTCTTACGATTTCGCACCGGTATTTTCGCCTATACTGCTGATATCAGCAAAGCTTTCCTCCGAGTAGGTTTGCAGGAGGAAGATCGTAACTACACAAAGTTTCTCTGGATTAAGGACCCACTGGATCCTAACAGTGATATCATCACATATCGTTTTGCCTCAGTATTATTCAGAGCTACGTCCTCACCGTTTCTTTTGCAAGCAACATTACACACACATATGAGAAAATCAAATAGCCCTTATAAGGCAGACATTAGCGACAACTTGTATGTCGACAATTTCCAGGGAACAACTAATGATCAAACTAATTTGGTAGAAATCTACCATGAGGCTAACCGTGAGCTATTAGGAGCCAATATGCCACTACAGTCATGGGCCTCAAATAATGAATTACTCAACCAGGTAATCGAGAAAGAATTTCCAGGTTATCAGGTTCCCAATCAATTAAAGGTTCTAAGCGTGGAATGGAACACCAGTACTGACGAGATGAATGTCAAGTCAGTACAAACCGATAACTCAACCCTTACCATGAGAACATTGCTCTCGTTTGTCAGTCAACCATTTGACCCTTTAGGCTTACTTAGTCCTATATTAATAAGGGGCAAACTCCTAATGTAGGAGTGCTGGCAGAAACATATGGGATGGGATGATCCGTTACCAAGTGAGTTACAAGCTAAATGGCAGATACTCTCAACGGATTTTAATCAGTTAGGTGTTTTGAAATTTCGTCGTAATGCTTCAGGACCAAACTTACCCACCAATTTGCACGTTTTCTGCGATGCCTCTGGCAAAGCATATGGCGCTGTAGCCTACTTAGTTAATAGTGCACAATCAATTTTGCTCACATCTAAAGCAAGAGTTGCTCCCATTAAGAAGAGATCTTTACCTCAAATGGAGTTGACTGCATTGCTGGTGGGGGTAAGATTGGCTCATTGCCTGACAAAGACACTCAATAATATCCACTTTGGTAAGATTGTCGTGTGGTCAGACAACGAGGCAGTCATACAATGGGTAAGAAACAACAACAACAAGACTCCCTACGTCAGTAATCGTGTTAGGGAAATTCATGAGTTATCTGCTGGATATAAATTCAGACATGTTCCTACTAAGGACAATCCTGCAGATTATTTATCTCGAGGATTAACGATAAAACAACTTATCAAGTCTTCGCTGTGGTTCAATGGACCTTCATGGCTTGTTGGTGGTCAGTGGCCCAAACAAAAGCCACAAGTCATAGTGACCAATATCACCACTCCCATGACAGAACCAGAACCTCAACGAATCTTAGCCATTGATCATCACAATTATTCTAACTTAAGTAAGTTATTAAGAGTGACTGCACATGTGTTTGACTTTCTTGCTAAGATAGGAATTCGACATAAGTTTCCCAATCCTATCCTCTACTGGATCAAACGTGCACAACAAGAGACATATGGAAGCGAATATGAAAATCTTCCAGATAAATTAACTAAGTCTCTAGGTATCTGGTATGATACCAACACTCATAATATACTAAGATGTGGAGGACGTTTGCTTCATGCAAAAATTGATCTGGACACAAAGAATCCAATTCTTCTACCTCGTCAAGACATCATCACTAAACTTTTTGTTTTACATCACCATCAATATGGTACTTTACATGGTGGAGTGTTAGATACTCTCACCGACCTTAGACAAAAGTACTGGCTTCCTCAAGGTCGTCAGACAGTCAAGTCAATAATTAAATTCTGTGTAATCTGTAAAAGATACGATGCTAGAGTATGTCCTTACCCAGGACCTCTACCACTCCCTGAAGAAAGAGTGGTTCATCTTCGTCCTTTTGAAACCACTGGTGTTGATTACACAGGAGCCTTACTTCTCACTGGCAACCCAGACAAGATTCCAGTGAAAGCATACATTTGTCTCTTTACGTGTGCTACAACCAGAGGCGTACATTTAGAAGTGACTTCAGATATGAGTGCTGAAGCCTTCCTCCAGGCCTTCCGCAGATTTACTGCTCGCAGATCTTGTCCCAAATTAATGATATCGGACAATGGTTCCAATTTTGTGGCAGGAGAAGCTTGTCTGCGAGAAGTCTGGAACCACCCAGAAGTACAGTCAGTCCTGCAGAGACGACAATGTCACTGGAAATTTATAGCACCAAGAGCCCCTTGGCAAGGTGGGTTCTATGAGCGAATGATAGGCACAGTCAAGAAGTGTTTAAGAAAGACCTTACACAGACAAAGGGTCAGTTACTCCGAGCTCCAAACTATTGTTGTGGAAATCGAGGCGCGAGTCAATAACCGCCCATTAACATACCTGTCTGATGATTTCACCCAGAGAGAGCCTCTGAGTCCCTCACACTTGATACATGTAGGTCTACTGAGCCCTCTCATCCCTTTAACCGAAGAGGACCCCGTAGACCCGTCACATGTGACCAGAGGTGACTTGGTGGAAAGCTACCAGCATCTCTCAAGGGTTATTAACAGGTGGAATGAGGTGTGGACTCGAGAGTACCTCACAGCTCTACGAAAGTACCACTACGGAGCTTCGAGTCCTTACAATAAAGTACAGCTTAAACCAGGGGACCTAGTACTAGTCGACAGTGATGGACCAAGGTCAGAGTGGCCCATAGGCAAAATTGTTGCCATTCATCCAGATCATCAAGGTGTCCTGAGAGTAGTGAAAGTTTTATGCTGAGGCAACACTACTCTAAAAACTTTAGAGAAGCTGGTTCCTCTCGAATTGGCTGAACGAGAGTATCAACCCGAACTAGCTTCCCCAGTAGTTTCCGAGGACCGTAATTCTGATCCTCCGAGCAACCACCCCACTAGAGCTGCTGCTCAACAATGTAAGTGGAAACTGCAAGCCTATTACAGCTCTGACCAAGAGTAAATCCCTTTACATCCAGTTTAAACAACCATGATGATACTGTGGTGTGGTGTCAAGTAACAAACCATTACAAGTCACTATGACCCAGGACATTCTCATCACCGTGGATTCTGTTGTTTGAATTGTGTGATTTAAATCTTTAATTGTTGTATAGGCTATAAATAACATTATTTATCTAGAGTACCTGAGAGTTTGCAGACGTTGAGATTTTGTAACATACACATTACATGTCATAGCGACACCAGTCTCAGAGTTTATTGTAAGCTTTCTTAATTGTCAACTTTAGGTAATTTTAATAACATGTTCCATTTAACATGAAATCTGCAAGACTTAAGTTTCTTGTATGTCCTTGACAAATACGGGACATTCGTTATGTGTGTACTAACATACTAACATACTAATATTAATATTAACTTCGGGATGGGTGTGTCAGTACTCCACATTACACTGCGACCCTAAAATTCTCCCCCCGGAGTTATGTTGGAAATTTCCAACACTAATACAACACTGTTGTATTATTATTAATTATTACTAAATCTACTAATCATTGTAGTAATTAAAATTAACCAAACGTAGAGTTCACATGTACTAATAATTACATCTGTACAATAAGGCTAGAATTCTTACGTCACCAGATGCCAGTATTGCGTCAGATTCCATTATAATAAACACAACTATATCCAGTGTGTCTGAGAATTGAGTTTGATTCTCTATAAAACAACGGTATTCTGTGTGATAATTATTTACAGATAAACTGATCCCCAACTAATGCCAAATAGAGCGTTTATAGTTATAACTGTTATCTGGTAATAAATTTAACGTCACGCGTGAATGCCCTGGAGAGACTTTAATTTCTCTCCATTGCTTGTTTACCATCGTAAAACGGGCGAATAATAATATTTAACTCCTCTGAACAATAAACCCGTCCTTATCCGAGCATTTCAATCACAACTGCGAGAGATGATATTATTCGTAGTTAATAATTTGTGTAGCAAATGCGGGACGCGGAGCGGGGAGGGAGAGACGCCATTACGCAAGCCACCGGGGTAGACGCCACCAAGAGCGCGAGACGAAAGTCGCCACTGTGAGGTGTGAAGAACCTTTGCCGACAACAACTTAGCTGGTGTCAGTGTCACTTTTATATGTCGTGTTGAATTGTCAAGAGATTTAATTTGACATTCAGCCAGGAACCTGTTAATTTGTTCCGTGTAGCACAACGTGACCGACCAGAGAAGCGCGTCAACATCTAGGCAAGGCTCGACACCACGTGTTCGTTACTACGATGCCTGAACCTAGGACGCGAACTTCGGCAAGCCTTAACTTACACAGTGTCCTATTAGCTAAGTACCTTTATTCCCATTTGATGCATCATTTTGGAGGGGGTTATAGCTGGGTAGCTTGTCGTCACGCAGAGCGACTATAAAAAACCACAGGTTATTATCAGTCTCCATTCTCTAATTTAATTTTCTTGAACATAGATGTCTAGCAGCTTAATATGTTGCTACTGAATATAATTTGATTTGCAGCGTGTGTGAAGAATTCCACGAGCTGTCATTTCCCGTGTTAATCATCTTCCAGTGTTCCATGATGAGTTCTGGAGATTCCGAGGATGAGGCATAATCGATGTCTTGGAAAACGTCTTCAAGCTAAGACCCTTTCCGTATTCCTTAAATTACATTATCTGTAGTATTATTCATGCGGAGCACTGTTTTCTGGATTAACATGTGTTTATTATAATTATTAATTTCTCATGTTCATAATCTATGTTCTTATTGGTGACAAATACAATGATTCTATAATTGGTCATAGGATTAAATTATTGCATAATGAACTGGTGCATGAACCACACTAGTTCCTGGACATATATGAAGTTCCAGTAATAACCCCCCAATGTAGGTGTTTGAGGCTTTGATTCAGTTAATTATACAGCCCATTAATTATATAAGTGATCATATTCTCTAGTATTTTATCCATAGTTACTGGTTCCTCTAGGAATTTTCTAATGATCATATTTTCTTAGTTTCCCTCTTTACTATAAAAGCGGGTGGTCCTTCGTAATAGAATTTCATTACATTAATATTTAAATAAATAGAGTCAAGCCCCAAATGTCCCACATAACCTACCGGTTTGCCTCTGTGCTATTCGGTGCGGCTTCTTCACCATTTCTACTTCAAGCCACATTAGACACACATTTGAAGAAGTCAAATAGCCCTTATAAAACGGAGATCAGTGACAACTTGTATGTCGATAATTTCCAGGGAACTACAAATGGCAAATCCAAATTGGTAGAAATTTACCATGAGGCTAACCGTGAGTTGTTAGGAGCCAATATGCCACTACAATCATGGGCCTCAAACAATAATTCATTAACCCTTAACATGCTCAGGGTTTAATATCCTGTCATCCCCACAGGCGCATGTCATTTTGAAAAAAAAAATATTTTTTCTTCCTAACCTGTTAATTTGTGTTCACTGATCACGGGAAAAATAATAAAAAAATCGTAAGTGGCATATATTGCCCGCTATAGGGCGGGGAAGTCTGGCAAATTATAGGCGCTGACTCAGCGTCCGTCCCAGGCGGTCTGTTGCTCGCCAGCTGTCAGGCCGTAGTTGACACAAAGTAATAATTACCGAATTATTTCAATGTCTCTGATTGATTTTTCATAGTTTTTTGCTGTAATATTATTCAATAGTGTGTAGTTTGATATATTTATATAATAAAATGAGTGAATCATTGCTGTACTAAAAAATATGGTGTGCATATTGTTGATTCAATTATGTTCATCAATCAGTGAACAAGTACTTTGTCGGTTATTACACCATAAGCACAGGTTATATATAAGTATCTGCATGTTTTGTTCACTATAACTAACAACTAAGTAGCTATTATGAGTCAAAAAGTAACGAGGAGTGACCGCCGTGTACCAGCCAGCCACTCCCGCCCTCCCTAAAGTCATGTGACTCACCCACATTCTTCTCCCACAATAATGTTTTTGCTATAATTCACTATATACAGACGTTATATATAAGTATTTACATGTTTTGTTCACCATAACTGTACATCTAAGCTTGTATGGTGAGTAAAGGCACAGAGATGTGGTTACTCACACAGTCAGCTGATCGGCGGCCGCCCTCAAGGCCAGACGCACTAATATTTCTACTCCAACAATACTGTGTGGTGTTATTACGCTATATACACACATTATATATAAATATCTACCTGTTATATTCATCATACTTGTACAAATAAACTGGTATGGTGCCCAAAGACCATCGTGGTAACCAGTAAACAACACCGTCGTCTGCAAGGTGGCGTCGTGCAGAGGACGCCACCGCCCTCACCAAAATGGCGGCTCCAAATCTTCTCTTGCTGTTTATGCCCTCTATACGCACGTTATATATAAGTATCTACATTTGTGTTCACCATAGCGAACCACTAAGCTGGTATGGTGAGTGCAGTCAATAAAAGGTGGCCACACACAGTCAAAAGACATCGCCACCACCCTCCCTCCCACAGCCTTACTCCTCCTTCCATGGCGCACAGTGCTAAATATCACCACAATCCTGCTATTATCAGAACCCTGGTCAGTTTTATCACAGTCAGGGGTCTTCTGTAATAATATCATCGCTACATAATAGCATGAACAAGTATAATTTGGCATTTTTAGGCGATGCTGTGGTCACAAGCTGAACAGCAGTGCTGTTAGCTCATGCTGCGTGCGTCAGGCTTGGTTGCTCACTCAATACTGATGCCAATAACACCCGAGAGATTGGCCCACGATTTTTTTAAAAAATGGCGTCTGTTTACAAGAGCCCTGATGAAGGTGTAGTGAACCCCGTGTATCCGCGGGCTGTTTAACCCTTAACGTGCGCATCACGTCATATGACGTGTTGGACGTTGTTCCAGTCAACTGCGCATCACGTCATATGATGTGTTGGAGTACTACGCAAGATTTAAATGGCCCGCGGATACACAGAGTTCACCACACCTTCATCAAGGCTCTTGTAAACAGACGCCATTTTTTTTTTAAATCGTGGGCCAAAGTCCCGGGTGTTATTGGCCTCAGTATTGAGTGAGCAGGGGTCTTATGGTACATTTGTCTACAATATAAAAAATGAGTGAGCAAATTTGTTTACATCAAAATCCAGGGTGTCACCGCTGAAGAAACTTTCATTGCCACAACTAGAGTTAGCTGCCCTACTGCTAGGAGAAAGATTGGCTCAATATCTGACCAAAACCTTAAATAACATCCACTTCGAAAAAACAGTGGTATGGTCATATAATGAGGCAATGTTACAGACTCGTCACCCTATTCAGAGGGTAGAGTGGCAGTTCCAGCGCGATCTACGAGTCCGCACCCGAACTGCCCGGGGATCGTACATAATATGGACAATGCCATCTGGTGGTGGCTATCTAAAACTTGCAAATGGCTAAAGATTCCTGCCTTGGTCGGCCAGAGGGGTCGTTGTGAGTGACCTCTGGTGAGGTGACACATCAAGACCAGCGCCACCTAGTGTGTGCTATAGAGCACAATGTCAACTACCCAGTGGGTTAGTGGTATTTCCTAGTTCACCAGTATTGGCAAGGTCATTGATGACGTTTTTTGAGTCCACAGAGGTAACGTCTGGGGGCAGCGGTACTGGAGATGGCAGTTAATCTTGGACAGTCCACAGTCTCCCTACAGGATCCTGGAAACGACCAAGTAAGCTGATTTAAGCCGACCAAATGTTGATTTAGAAGTTAAACGTCGTTGGTTTTCCCCCTTAACCACTGGGTAAGCAGGCTAATCGAATTATATATACACAGACACTGCACCCTACATGGTGGGGTACTAGATACCCTCACAGCACTGAGAAAACAGTACTGGCTCTTTCATGATCGCCAGACTGTAAAGTCCATTCTCAAATCCTGTGTAGTGTGTAGTGTACCGGAGGTACGACGTTCGAGTGTGTCCTTATCAAAGACCACCACTCCCTAAGGAACTATTTGTCCACCTTCACTCTTTTGATACCTCTGGTCTACACTACACAGGAGCCATAAATCTAACAAGCACGAGGAACAAAATCCCAGTAAAGATATGTATTTGCATTTTCACCTGTGCAACTACAAGAGAAGTACACTTAGAAGTGACTCCTGATGTGAGTGCAGAGGCATTCATACAGACCTTTCTACCCGTCGATCCTGACCGAAGTTGATGATCTCAGACAATGGATCCATCTTGGAGGCAGGGAAGGATATCTGAGGAAGGTCTGGAACTACCTAGTTGTATGCACTGCCCTGAACCAACGGCAGTGCCACTGAAAATTTACACCCCCCCCCCCCAGAGCCCCGTGGCATAGAGAATTCTACGAGCGAATGGTGGGAACAGTCAAACGTTGTTTTAGAAAACCCTTTACCGCCTAAAAGTCAATATCCAGTAGCTCCAAACCATTGTCACGGAAATTAAGTCTCGGCCAATAACCGACCACTGACCTACCTCTATAACATTAAGTCACAACATGAGCCCCTGAGCCCATCTCATCTGATGGATGGAGGACCACTAGCGTCCCTCGCTGCCGACCCGAAGATCATTCATATGTCAGAGAGCAACTTGGTTCAAATATCTGTCAAACATATAAACATCTGTCCAGAGTAATTAGTCAGTGGAATGAGACTTGGACCCAAGAGTACGTAACTGCTCTGAGAGAGTATCACTATGGGGCTAACAAACCCAACAATAAAATTAAATTACAACTTGGCAATGTTGTTCTGGTGGTTAGTGACGATGAATAAAATATATCTTGAGAATAGAGAAGGTAAAGTGCAGTGGCATAACTAGTCTCAAGCCACTAGAGAAACTAATTCCTTTGGAACTAGCAGGAAATGAAGTCGCCCAAAGACTTCCCACCCCTGCAGCTCCAATATGGGACATCCGTCCTGTACGAACTGCCGCACAACAGTGCAATATAAAACTTAAACAACATTACCATAATTCTGAAGAGGAGCAATGAAGTGTTTGCAAGTCCGAAACATTGGACTCCGACCCTTGTTTATCCCTCCCTGAATTATGTGGGAAATTTCCACATCAAATGTAAAACTATACTGAAACGGCCCTAAAAAGCCGTTAATTTGCATTGCTTCAAGTAGCTAATAAATAAATTAGTCATAAAAAGGTTATAGAGATCGGCCGCTACTTTCAACTTTTGTCACAAAATTTATCTAACTAATGTTACACTTAACATCTTCCAGTTATCAAACTTGTAACACAATAAACAAATTATTGCTATTATTCATATATTCAATAATAATCAGTTGTCAAATATACTAAATACGTCCATTTTCTCAAAATAATCATGAACTGTTTCTGGACGTTTCCAGAGCAGAGGGCAGCCATTGTAAACAAAGGCACAGCCATTAAGTGCTGTTGTGGTGAAACCTGAGCCCACAACACAAATTTCCTCCTGCAAGTTTTACAAAGCAGCGTGACATACAACAAAGGAATATAGTCACAATTTGTTGCCAAGACTCGACGCAGGAGGGAAATGCCACAGTTCGGTTTGTTTATTATCTCAGAGTTATTAGCCAATTATTTCCGTGTCTAAGAGTAATCGTTATGGCACAGTGAAACACCACTCACAAGGGTAAACATTGATACACTGTTAATCACTCAAATTTCATGTGTAACACCTGTACTTTACATGTTGTTGCCAGTTCTTGTGGTGTAAATTGTTAGCATGTTAATTGTGACGCATGAAACATGAGTTAAGCTCGGGCACGCCAATACCTCCCCCCCCCCCCCGAGACACAATAAATACCCGGAGTATACGTGTCTGGGAAACCTGATGTGTGATGACCAGCTATCACACTACACAACAGCTGTGGCTATATCATTTTTAACTAACACGTAGTAGAGTAATATAACACATTAGCAATTAAATCTACTATTTAATTACGGTAAGATTAAAATATGACACCCCTCCCAAAAAAATGTGTGAAGGGAATTTTACTGGTCAAAATAAATTATAAAATACAGTCCACCCATGAGTAATAAATACAATTAAATACAATTTCTTTAATTAATAATCCGGTAGATTTCTCCACAGTGCTCAAGTGACATACACTAGGAATTTCACATTCTGGGAATCCCAGTCACCAATGTGAGAGTTTATGTAAGGGGAATAAATGAAATTGGTATAAGGAATTGAGCTCGGAAAATTTCTTTGAATTTTCTTTATTCTTTAACTTTTATTTCTGTCGTGATATTCAAGTAGGTCGCCTGAGGAAGGACTTGCTTACCTATCACACCAGTGTAGTAAGCAGCTCATTCCTCACTTTGGGACCATGTATGAACAATTGACTAGGCGCGAGCAAACGCCGAGACCCCAATGAAAATTGAAATCCCCTCCACTAGGCCGTCGACCATCGTTATTCGCCGAAGCGAATCTAACGAGTAGGTCACGGGCTCTCACAACAATAATTAATTGTTGTGTGGTGCCGTATATTTGATCCAAAACTCAGAATCAGTCTCAATTTTATTAGTCAAGTGTGAAGAACACTTGCAGGGCAATTATAATGTGTGGGGGTGTAACGAAAAGACAGTGTTAACCATAACAACTTAGTTTATTCAATAAAGTACTAACTACTACAACAAAACAAAAAGAAATGTCAATGACGTTACTCGAAATTCTTCCTGTGACACTATCAGTGACAGCTAGACACCAGCCCCTCGGACTGCATAATGAACTAACTCGAACATAAGCGTGACCACAGAGGAATCAACAAGAAACAAGAACTAACAGATCTATAATCACAATTACAACAAATGACACAGTGAGTTCTGAAACACGTCTCCAGTAACCTCCTACTGTTCTACGCCTCAGTACAGTCTGCTCCTGCAATGGCGGTTGCAATGCAATCAAATCAGTAGCCTTTCAATAAGAACAATGACTAATAGGTTCACTGGCAACTCCAGCAACCCTTCCTCAAATTAATCCTTACGTTAACACTCCGTCCCACGGACGATCAACAATAACAATTGATTTACGTTAATAACACAATAGCATTTACGTTAATAGCAAAATAACATTTACTTTAATTTAATAACTCTTACAACTGTCACTAGTAACGCGGAAATTACACAACACTCTACCCGTCGAGCATTCAGTGAGAAAATCCCATTAATCCCTGTACTTCAGACAGATGATTAATCTCTTTACTAGTTACGTTAATTTACGTTACTCGGTTACTAATCACTCAGCGATGGTAAACTCTGATTTACAATGTCCAACGTGCTAAGAGAACGGTAATCACTCGTGATTACCTTTAGAGTAATTAATTATTATCCTCAAGATGAATAATTAAACAGTTAAATACGCAACCTTTCACACTGGCTCAGCAATTTACATTAAGGTATGAATTCCGTCTAAGCCTTCCATACTCAGACCAATTCAGGCGGCTAATAACAGTAATTAAGCACCACGTTTACGTTATTCTAAAATAACGTTACTCCTCCCACGAGTCAATCAAGTGCCGGTACTTCCGGGCAGATAACGACGTTACGTTAATGGAACAATGTAGCCTTCGTGTGAGTCGATCAAACAAGGATCGAGGTTAATTACTTTGACTTCCTGAAACACGTCAATTACCCGGCCCACTGACCGTTAATTACGACAGACAATACTCTAATTCTTATCAGGCTGATGGCTAGGCTCTTGAGACTACCGTAGCTGCTTGCTGGAAAGTAAATTAACCCAAACGTATTCTACGTTACTCTAATTGTTAAAGAACAAATTATCTTAAAGCAATGGGCGTTCCCTTGGTTACGTTATATTAATTGCCTCGCAATCACCTCACTGAATACTGGACTTCGATGTCCTACCAGATAACCAAGAGAATATAAAACCCAAATACTCGTCTACAGCCGAGTTCACCCACGACAATGACAAATCACACTAACAAATCACAGTGATTTATGTTACAATCCGGTTGCAATGACAATACTTCAGAACCTAGTAAAAAAACATACAGGACATGAACCCTCTAGAACACTGCCCTACAATGACTTTACCGAGCTACAATCACATACGGTGATTGCTCAACACTAGCAACAATCACCATCAATGACAATCCCTTTGCAATAACACACACGGCAAGTACTCTAATTTCCAAGTATTAGAACACTGCACAACACTTACTGTTGCAAATAACCCCAGTACTCTAATTACCAGCCAGAACATAGGTCCACACATAGCAATCACCACAGTAAATAACACAATAACACTGGGCACCGTGACACTACGATTATATATATATATGTATATATATATATATATATATATATATATATATATATATATATATATATATATATATATATATATATATATATATATATGAATGAAAACTCACACCCCAGAAGTGACTCGAACCCATACTCCCAGGAGCAACGCAACTGGTAACTACAGGGCGCCTTAATCCACTTGACCATCACGGCCGTCAAAAGGAAGTGATAGCCGAGGCTATTTGAGCCACTTCCCCGACGGCAACTCGGATGGTAATCTTGGGCATAGCATTTCACCAAATCACCTCATTCTTTGGGGCACACGTGAGGAACACAAATGCGAACAAGCCTGAATGGTCCCCAGGACCATTCCTTTTGACGGCCGTGATGGTCAAGTGGATTAAGGCGCCCTGTAGTTACCAGTTGCGTTGCTCCTGGGAGTATGGGTTCGAGTCACTTCTGGGGTGTGAGTTTTCATTCGCATATAGTCCTGGGGACCATTCAGGCTTGTTCGCATATATATATATATATATATATATATATATATATATATATATATATATATATATATATATATATATATATATATATATATATAATATGTTGTACCTAGTAGCCAGAACTCACTTTTTGGCCTACTATGCAAGGCCCGATTTGCCTAATAAGCCAAGTTTTCCTGAATTAATATATTTTTTCTAATTTTTTTCTTATGAAATGATAAAGCTACCTATTTCATTATGTATGAGGTCAATTTTTTTTTATTCTTGTTAAAATTAACGTAAATATATGACCGAACCTAACCTAACCTATCTTTATAGGTTAGGTTTGGTTAGGTAGCCGAAAAAGTTAGGTTAGGTTAGGTAGTCGAAAAACAATTAATTCATGAAAACTTGGCTTATTAGGCCAAGCCAATAAGCCAAGTTTTCATGAATTAATTGTTTTTCGACTACCTAACCTAACCTAACTTTTTCGGCTACCTAACCAAACCTAACCTATAAAGATAGGTTAGGTTAGGTTCGGTCATATATTTACGTTAATTTTAACAAGAATAAAAAAAAATTGACCTCATACATAATGAAATAGGTAGCTTTATCATTTCATAAGAAAAAAATTAGAAAAAATATATTAATTCAGGAAAACTTGGCTTATTAGGCAAATCGGGCCTTGCATAGTAGGCCAAAAAGTGAGTTCTGGCTACTAGGTACAACATATTATATATATATATATATATATATATATATATATATATATATATATATATATATATATATATATATATATATATATATATATATAATTACTGCTGACACATGTAGCCTACAGCTATCAAACGTTACTGGGAAC
Organism: Procambarus clarkii; assembly: GCF_040958095.1. Classification (NCBI taxonomy): domain Eukaryota; kingdom Metazoa; phylum Arthropoda; class Malacostraca; order Decapoda; family Cambaridae; genus Procambarus; species Procambarus clarkii. The sequence goes on from NC_091237.1 coordinate 2,093,402, forward strand.
ACTAAGGAGGTCTCGCATTCCTTAAATCACATGGGTGAGTGATTTATCGATCCCGCAGGCCGATAAACACTACCAAGAATTACGTTACACGACAGAGCGACGGCGGTCTCTCGCGACAGCCTTGTCACTCACCAAATTCTACAAAAATTACGTTAATACTGCAACTACCATACACATATATGTAAATCACACTTGTCACGGCCCTGGGAACAATATGAGAAATTTCCACACTCCACAATAATCATTGCCAGGAATCACTGACGTTACACACTAACCTGAGCGCTCAGTGATGGAATTCCACACCTGCAAAACTACACATGGGATAATATCACTCTGTCCCATGGACAATCAAAATGATTTAATTACCACAATGGAATAATATAATTATTAGGTATACTCTGTTCCCATGTGTACCTACACTCACACACTGTACGTCTGTGTACACAAGACGTAAGTCACTCTGGACTGACAACATGACTACAAAGGGTGATTATCTCCTCGTCCACACTTCACTTCACCTCTGCAGGTGCTGCGTGACAATGTGACCACACACCTGACTTCGAATTCAAGCTTTAGAGACTAACTGATCACCAGAAATACAAACACAGGTACTTATTCATTCATACTGCCGGCTTACACACAATTCCCATACATCAGGCACCTAGCTACGGGTGACTGGCTCACAGTGGTGGAGATGGCTATAGGTAGTGGGACGCTAGGTGGCGGGTGGTAGGCTTCAGCGGAGACCTAACCACCTTTCCCGAGCAAGCGTAGTCAACACTTTTGGCACCAAAACACTGACTCGGGATTTTTCCACGAATTTCTATGAGAAAACTGCCCCTGAACACTTGGCATGAATTTCCCCGTTCCCATCGACTGTTACAGAGCACTAACTGAACACTAACACTAACTTTGAACATAACAGCGGGAAACGCTGGCGGGTGGCACCGGCTCCGACACTGCTACAGAAAATTCGTGTTAATTTCGTCTCCACTCAACGTTGCATGGCCTAACTGCTGCCCAGCATGAGTTAAGTGCATGGAGACTTAATATGCCATAACTCACAGCGAACCTCAACAGTAATTGGTCTGGCCCTAGCTTCGGTAAGGGGCGGACGTGTTGCATCGGCGCTCCAGCAGTTTGGTGTTGTTTGCCCGTTTCGGCTGGTTGGGGGCGGGTGTGTCTCTGCTCGCCTGTGCTGACGTGGCGTTACGATGGGGGTCCCTCTACCCCCAGTCGTCCGGGCTCAGTCTGTGGGACTAAAGTTCTCTGTGCGGGCTGGTTACCCGGAGATTGCCCTGGCTTGTGAAATGCTCTCTGTCCCTGTGTTTGCGATTTATGGGGTCGAGTTGGTAACGGCCCGTAGGGCAATTGTGAAGTTTGCAGAGGAGGTGGCGTATCGCGATTTTCTCCGGCGATACGAGGGGCGGACACTGCCCCTGCCGGATGGTGCGGGCACTGTCACCCTCTCGGATAGAAGTGGTGCACTTACTTACATCAGTGTGCATGGGGCTCCCTTGGAGTTTCCAGAGGCTCTGCTACGGCGGTATTTTGGCCGGTTTGGCGCAGTTGTTAGTGTGAGAGTGAACGTGGTGTCTTCTAGTCCTCTTAAGGGTGTGAGGTCTAACATTCGCACCCTGGGCATGAGGCTCTGGGCGGATATTCCGTCCTCTGTGCGCCTTATGGGGTACAACGTTCGGGTGTTTTACGCCCGTCAGCCGCGGACGTGTTATCGTTGTGGTCTTTTGGGCCATCAGGCTGCTGACTGTTCTGCGCCTGCTGTTGCACCAGTGAATCTCTTCAGTGAGGAGGATTTTCCGCCCCTTCCTGTGGGGGATGATTCGGTGGGTATGGACGTCTCTTCGGCTGAGGAGGTGCCCTCTGTAGCAGCTGTTGCGCCCCCTGTTGTTGCCGCATCTCCTCCGGAGGTTGGGTCCTCGCCAAGTTCTCCAGCTGGTGTCCCTGAGCCTCTAACGCCTGCCGTTTGCCCAGACCCCTCGTCTTCCAGTTCTTCCTCTGCTTTGTCTGTCCCGGTCCCTGCGCCCTCGCCGTCTGTTCCGGCTGTGCTGGGAGCTGAGGTGGTTCCGGCATTCCCTCCTGTGCCTGGCCTGGTGCCCCTTGTGGTTGAGGAGGCTGCCGTGCTGCGGCGTGCGTCGGTTCGCTCGGTTGGTGCTGCGCGGGTCGCTGAGTCTGCCTCCGGGTCTGATGATGTGCGGCCCGAGCCTAAGCGTTCCCGGCGTTCTTCTGCGTGGGCTGATGTTGGCGAATTCGACGAGTGTCGTCCTTCCGTTGACGGTGGCGTGGCTCCGGATGTGGTGCACACTACGGTGGTGGCGGAGGTACACTTGCCTGAGGATGCCGGTGCCGGCGTTTCGGCCTCAACCTCTGGTCCGGTGTCCGAGGGTCCTGCTTCCGGTGCGTTGCCTGCGTCGGATGGCTCCGGTTCTTCGTGGGCGGTGGTTCCCCCTGCTGTAGTTGGTGGTGAGCGGGGTGGCCTGGTGGTGATGTTGAGAAAGGATGCTCGCTCTGGATGTTCTGTGGCCCCTTCCTCGTTACCCGTTTCCTCGGCAGCGGTCTTGCCGCCTCTTCCGTTTCCTGCAGTTCCTTCCGTGTCTCCTGCGGTATCCGTGGAAGTGCTATCGTCTCAGCGTCCGACACCTGCTCCGATGACGAAGGCGTGGCAGGCTCGGCGACCCTCGTCCGCTTCTCCGGTGTCATCTGCTTCCTCGAAGGGCGTGGTTGGCGCTCCCCAGCCTCGTTATGCGACTTGCGTCAGTGACCTTAGGCATTGGCCGATGCCGCCAGATATAGATGTTCCTGAGTTTATGATACCCGCTCGAGCGCGGGGGGTCGAAAACCCTACCGACCTTGAAGATCTAGTCTGGGAAGCTTACAAGGCGAAATATCCTCATGATCTTTTCCCGGAGAAGTACATTTCTCACGAGGTTCCTCGCAAGTGATTTCTATGTATTTTGTGTTGCCTGGTTGTGGGGTGTGTATGTGAGTGGGTGGGGTGGGTATTGTTTCCCGGTTCCTGCGTGCTCCGGTTTGTATTGTGGGTTTTCTTGTATGGCTAGTGGGGGGGGGGGGGGGGTGCGGTTCCTATGCGTTTGTGTGTTCGGTTATGGATGTCGTGTGCGCTTGTTTGTCATATTGTGTGCCCTTCAGGCTGTTGGGGTGTGCTCTTTGTTATGTGTGCATTATGTGTGTGAGGTGTTAGCAGACTTGTTTTGTATGTTTCTCGCCTCTATGTTTCCCTTATGTTTGTATTACGCTGTGTTTATATTTGTGTTATGTTTGTATATGCATTTTTTGTTTTGTGGTCAGCCCTTCTGGCTGGTCTTCTCTTGATTTGTTCCTTTGTCATTGTTCATGTGTGTGCTTTGTACTTTTGTTCTGTTATATTTGTTCTGTTTTTATTGTACATTATACGCATGCTTGCATTAAAAAATAAAAAAAAATAAAAAAAAAAAAAAAATTCCCATACATCAGGCACCTAGCTACGGGTGACTGGCTCACAGTGGTGGAGATGGCTATAGGTAGTGGGACGCTAGGTGGCGGGTGGTAGGCTTCAGCGGAGACCTAACCACCTTTCCCGAGCAAGCGTAGTCAACACTTTTGGCACCAAAACACTGACTCGGGATTTTTCCACGAATTTCTATGAGAAAACTGCCCCTGAACACTTGGCATGAATTTCCCCGTTCCCATCGACTGTTACAGAGCACTAACTGAACACTAACACTAACTTTGAACATAACAGCGGGAAACGCTGGCGGGTGGCACCGGCTCCGACACTGCTACAGAAAATTCGTGTTAATTTCGTCTCCACTCAACGTTTCATGGCCTAACTGCTGCCCAGCATGAGTTAAGTGCATGGAGACTTAATATGCCATAACTCACAGCGAACCTCAACAGTAATCAACCAAAATAACCCATTTTCGCCTGCCTATCTACGACCCTTCTGCCAAGCGTTCCCTATACGCCCATCCCTACTATAATTCTCCAAATATCTGCCTTCCCGGTTTGGTGCCTTCTTTTGATAATTACTTACTTACTCTCCAAATATCTACCTCTAGAAACACTACCAAGAATCTATCGCCGAAAACATGCCCAAACATAGCAACAAGCAAGGTAGGGGTGCCTCTCGCTCTTCATCCATAACTCCAAGAGATCTGAATGGAACACTGGCAACGCTGCAATCCTCGCCGATGTTGGTAAACACAGCATCCGCTCCCCCTCCTCACTCCCCCCTTCAACTCAACTCGAATCTCAAGCTCTAGAATTCATTCAATCTATGGCTCCCTGTCTAAACTTCAAACCTCTCAGAAGTAACCCATGGCTGCAGAAACTGCACAACCTTGTGCTAATGCAATCTGAAGCAATTTCGGTCCTCCAAGCCACAGTCACCCGACAACAACAAGCCATAGATCGCCTCCTTGAATCGTCGACGAACAACAACCAAGAAATTCTCAACTTACAAACTGTTGCAAATGGTTCAATGGATCAAATACATAAGATTCAGGCCGAGGAAACCCTCTCAGCTCAAAGTGACCTCCTTCAAAAGCTGGAAAAACAGATCAATCTCCTTCAGATTCACCAGGCGGCTTCCGAAGATGACCAAGAGCAACAACAACTTCATGACTCCCTGATAATTAGCTCTACTGATCTACATGATGAACAACAAGGTGAGAATTGTTGTAACATAGCCCATACCCTAATTAATTCAAAGATCAAAGTCAATGTTGATATCAAATCAGCTATCAGGATAGATAAAAACAGTCCCCGTAGCAGTAGGAGAATGCTCATCAAACTTGCAAATCCCTCTGTTAAGTTTGACCTCATACAATCAGCTGCTAAGCATAAAACCAATCTCTATATAAATGAGTGTCTTACAAAACAGCGCGGATCCCTCCTCTTCAGGCTGCGTCAAATTCGCAAACTAAACCCTGGTCTTATCAAGCAGTGCTACACTAGGAATGGAATGGAACGATTATTGCGAAGAAGGAAAATGCAGGAAAAAGATATGAAATAAAGTGTGACCAACAACTACTGGCCTTCTTTAGAGATTGTGGTATATCTGAAAACCTGAACCCGACCAATGCCAATACTTAAAATAACTCTTTCAGTGCTTGAGCCTAACCTAATTTAATCTAACTTTGTCCAAGGTGCTGTCTCTGCCTTACCATTTACCTAATGCTCTCTCATTCATATAATTTCCTAAATAATCCGTCAAGTCTCCATGCACTTATGCATCTACCTCAGTTTCATTGTAAAAATTTATTCTTAAATCTAGTCTTACCCTATTCCATTTAAATTTTAAATTTAATTGTATTGATTTATGTCATTTATTGATCTCATTTCGTTCTCTTAATTAAGTTCATACTAATTATAGGTTAAAAACTAAACTAAATAAAATTTATTATCTTTAAGATTATTTTACTTTACAATTATAATTGGTCAAATTTTTTATATATTCATCTTGACAGTCTCTACTGATTTTTTGTTCTCTCCACCAAACTTGTGTATCCTCCATGGCTATCTAGTGACCTTAATTCTACCTCTAATTGTTTCAATTCTTTTGTTTACTTGCATTTATTGTTGTGTTTTGCCATAATTATTCTCTAATTTAGCAGACTCAATACTTTGTGAACTCTTATTGTATTGTTATATTATTATATTGTTGTGTTTTGCTATAATTACTTTCTATTTTACAGCAGATTTAGTATTTATCTGTTCCTGTAATTGCTTATCTTATTGTATCGTGACATTATTGTATCTATATGCTTACTGATATTGATCCTGATCGAAATCTTGTCCCATATCCACACAAATCAGCACATTGATCATCATTATTGCAGGTTTTACACAGCAAATCTTGCAAAAAACAAACTCCTAAATAGTACCTGCTTATCAGTTTACAACTAAAATGTTAGGTCACTTGGTAAACATTTTGATGATATAAATGCACTACTTACAGCCCTAGGTACTAAATTATCATTCATCATTTTAACAGAAACTTGGCTAAGTAAAGAATATACCCAACTCTACAATTTAGCTGGTTATAAAGCCATTCATAACTGCAGGCCTAATAAAAAAGGTGGTGGTACAGCAATATATTACAAAGATACCTTCATTTGCAATAGTGTTATTAGTGATAGAGATGACTATTGGGAATATACCTTTGCCAAGTTCTCCAGTAAATCCCTTAAATCCTCCCTGACTATCGGTGCCATCTATAGATTTCCTAATACCAACATAGATTTATTCTCAGACAATGTAAGGAATCTTATCATAAATAACAATCTCAACGAAAATCACATCATTCTGGGAGGTGATTTCAATATTGACCTGGGTCTTCAACACAACCCTCAAGTTGACTATTTCCGTAACAGCATGCACTCCTGTATGCTAAGCCCCACAATCACCAAGCCCACCCGAGTCACTCAAACATCTGCCACTACCCTGGATCACCTATGGACTAATATAACAGCTCCCCTTACATCTGGGGTAATTTATGACAGAACAACTGACCACTATCCTACCTTCCTCATAGCAAACATTGGCACATCACCACCAGAAACCAAGAAACTTTCATTCAGGCTACATAGAGAATCAGCTTTAGGCAATCTCTCTAATGCACTTCACAATATTAACTGGGAATCTGAATTTAATAATTCACAGGATATAAACTCATCAACTAACCTCTTTCTCTCCAAAACTCTAAGCCTCTATAACACTCACTGTCCCCTCCTTACCAAACAAGTAACTGATAAAAGAAAAAATAACCCGTGGCTCACAAGTGGCATACTTAAATCAATCAACAAAAAACATGAATATGAAAAGAGATTTAGGAGTGGCCTAGTTTCAAAGGAAGTAGTTAAAAGGTACTCATCAGTGCTTACCAGTATCATAAGAAAAGCAAAACTTTCATATTATGAGACTAGATTCAAAGAAGCAAAAGGCAACATGAAAAGCACATGGAATACCATCTCTAACATCCTGGGAACTAAACAACACTCCCACAACCAGATAACACTCTCTAAGGATGGCCTTACACCGTCATCTGACTTAGAAATGGCGAATGAATTTAATAGCTTCTTTTCATCGATTGGTGCTAACCATGCAAGTAAAATCCCACAGACTCAGACACATATCAACACATATCTCTCAGGCAGCTATCCAAACTCTCTTCTCCTTTCACCAGTCAGCCCGACAGATGTTGTGTCCATCATACACTCACTAAAAACCAAAGCTGGGAACATCAGTGAAATCCCATCCATTGTATACAAGAGCGGCTCCCATGCCCTTGCGCCACCTATAGCTCTGCTGTTCAACAAATCCCTTGAGTGTCATACCTTCCCTGATATCCTTAAAAAAGCAAGAGTAACGCCAGTTCATAAAGGAGGTAATCCGTCAGACATAAACAACTATAGACCAATATCGAACCTACCCATACTATCAAAAATATTTGAAAAAATTATCTACAAACAGCTCTTCCTACCTCGTAAAATTCGACATTCTTAGCCCCTGTCAGTTTGGCTTCCGCTCTCAAAAGAGTACCAACGATGCAATTATTAGTCTCCTTGATATAATTTACTCAGCACTTGATAAAAATGAGTTTCCGATTGGACTCTTCATTGACCTGAGAAAGGCCTTTGATACTGTTAATCACGATTTCCTCTTATGTAAACTCCATCATTATGGAATCCGAGGCCATGCACTGGACTATATCCAATCCTATCTTAGTGATAGACACCAATGTGTAGCCATCAATAATATAACCTCTCCCATTCTACCAATAACCGTTGGAGTGCCACAGGGCAGCATCTTGGGACCTCTTCTATTCCTTATATACATCAATGATCTGCCTAATGTCTCTAACATTCTGAAACCTATTTTGTTTACTGATGATACTACTCTCATCTACTCCAACCCCAACCCACATACACTAAATGATGTTGTTAATAATGAACTAAAAAAAGTCCACTTATGGATGTCAACCAACAAACTAACACTTAACATAAAAAAGACCTACTACATCCTATTTGGAAGCAAATCTACAAATGCAATTCAGCTTCAGATAGACAATGTAAACATTAGCAATAAAAATGATGGAAAGTTTCTTGGCCTATTCCTAGACAAGAGTATCAACTTCAGCACCCACATAACTAAGAAAGTCTCTAAAACAATTGGTATACTCTCCAAAATCAGATATTATGTACCTAACTCTGCTCTCATCTCTCTATATTATGCACTAATCTATCCCTATCTCAACTATGGTATCTGTGCATGGGGTTCAACCACTGCAAACCACCTCAAGTCCATCATCACCCAGCAATAATCTGCTATCAGAATAATATCAAATTCTGCTTTCAGACAACACACAGCTCCCTTGTTTAACTCCCTAAACATGCTAAACATAATCTCACTCCATAAATTCTCTTGTGTCAACTCCATTTACAAAACCCTGTTCTTAAATGCAAATCCTTGTCTGAAACTCTTCCTGGACAGATGTAATAGGACCCATTATCACCACACCAGAAATAAATATCTCTTTGATATCCCCAGAGTCAAACTTAATCTGTGTAAACACTCTGTGCAAATAAAGGGACCCAGTTTATGGAACTCACTCCCTACTGAATTGAAAAGCTGTCCAACTTTTACATCATTCAAAATCAATACTAAAAAGTACCTAATTTCATCTTCATAGTTTTTCACTTTTTGCCTTAAAATTGCACTGTATCTATTGCTACCCAATCTCCCAACCTTTATGTTCCCAATTTGAACATCTTTACCATTGTGATCATTGCTGTCTTCTTATATGTGCTGCCAATCTGCTGTATGGTGTTTATAAATCTTGTTTATCTGTATCTTTTGCTACCCAGTCTCCCAATCTTTATGTACCCAATCTGAACATCTTTACCATTGTGATCATTGCTCTCTTATATGTGTTGTCAATCTGCTGTATGGTGTCTATTAATCATGTTTAAATTACTAATCAAGCTGTCAATGTAATCAATCAGAGCTTTAATATAACAATGTGCTTTAATATACTTACTAAGCTCTCTCATCTCATTTTTCTCTTGCAATGTATCTTTATCATTTATCAATTCTGATAGAAATTACCTACTTAAAATTATCTGCTAGATTAAGGACCTGCCCGAAACGCTGTGCGTAATAGTGGCTTTACAAGAATGTAAATACTGTACTATCCAATGTATTCTCACAAACCCAATGTACCTTCTTGTATATATATATATATATATATATATATATATATATATATATATATATATATATATATATATATATATATATATATATATATATATATATATATATATAAATAAACTGCATAGGTCTTTAATCACTGGTATGGGATCTACGAGTCTGTTACTGCTCGTATGCACATTACCCCACTATCCCAGAACTTTTTTCACTCTCTCTAAATTTTTACCCCTCGACGATGACTCCAGCTGGATTCTGACTGTGCAGCTGGCGGTGTTGGTGGAGGCGGTAGTAGAAGAGCTGAGGAGACAGTCACCACGACGTCGTCTTGCCCAATTTGGCCGAATGGACAAGAGAGAGACGTCCGGGTAGGGTGATGACTGGAGCAGAATGATGCAGGAGAGAGAAACGCCAGCGATTTCCCACGTCCTCCTCGAAATAGCCAATGAGAGGAAGGCATACAGCGGTTACCCCTCTTAACCAATCAGCAACTGGGTAGCATGGCCCCTAGGGCGACTCAAAGATGGCCGACCAACATGTTGGCTCAAGATGTTTACTAAGATGGTAGCTGTTTCCATGACGACGACTCAAGTGGCTAGCGTGGGAAGCCCACAGCTCACTCACGCCGTCCCAGGCCTAGCAGTTCCCGTGCAAACTCGAGTCTCGCTCAAAGCTATACAATGAGATGATGCTATCGGCTCTAGCACTGTCCACAGACGTGCTACTCCGGCCAGGGTAACATTTCTGGACTGCTGATGACTGGGGCTCTCACATGAGCCCAAACACTAGATGTTTCGGTTGCTGGTTACCAAACTTAAGTCCCCACACTTAACAAGTGCACTTAACAAGTGTACTGGCTCCCACAGGCATAAGAGCACTATTGTAAGTGAGGTGGTGAACCATTTCCTAACAACCAACTCATAACAAACATTGTGAGAGCCACACAAAATTTACAGATATATAACAAAGCACAAAGAAACCATAAGCACAGTCAGTAACAAACCTTCTAAAAATTCAATCAAAATGAATATGCACAACATAACTGCTTACACATCACAACCACATTGAAGTAAAACCACAATAATACAGTACAGGACAATTCAAACATATCAGAAACAAATTACAGATACACTGAAATTAATGGACCAATAAAACACATATTTGATAACACAACCAAGCATATACAACCGTGACACTCAACTCAAGAATAAGAAGGCAAACGGAACATGTTGGAATTACGAAATATTCCAGAGTACTAGTAGTAACTCCTGAAAGTAAAAATAATGTTGTCTAGACTGTGTACCTGGGAACACCCAGTGCATAGGTTTGAATCCTCATCACGACTCTTACGGATTATCTCAACTATAATGTTATTATTTAAATGCAAAATAACAACTATAGAAATAACAAAACGTAGCAAATATTCAGTACGTACCAAGTATACGAAAAGTACAGTAGGTATATACAAGAATGAAATAAACACACAACTTCACACAATTTTTAGGGGGGTGATTTATACAAATACAGGAGGCAGATACAAAATGAATAAAGGAAACCACCAAATATTAACCACTTCCACAGATCTCACACAACATTGAACCATCCTGAATACTAGCACCAAAAATATTTCACAATATAATTACAAAATATACGTGTTTTGTTTTACACAGTAAGTGCAATTTACATTGTAAGTGTGACTTACGTTGTAATTGCAACTTATGTTGTAAGTACAAACTGTATAAAAACAAACAGAATGGAAACCACAAGACCCTCCAATTAAAAAATAGCACAAATCACAGGCTAAGAATAAAATAGACAGAAAGGTTTAAACATGACATAAAAATATAGGTCCCGCAAAGCACAGAGACTCACCTTAAAGATCACAGACTGACCAAAACCTCCAATCACAACACTGACGAAAAAAATGATAACTTCAGCAACTGAAAATTATTACTAATGCAACAGACCTAAAACCGGAAGAAAAAACACCTACGGAAAGATACTCAAACTTCAAGCCTCAGGCAAATCAGACAAGAAAATAAACAAACAACTGCTAAAACTTAAAAAACTATCCGTAAAATGTTGACCAGACCACACACTAGAAATTGAAGGGACGACGACTTTTCGGTCCGTCCTGGACCATTCTCTAGTCGATTGTGATAAGGAGGTAGGGACAGGCAATAAATAGGCAAGAGAGAGCTGAGGAGGAAAGTCAGGTGTAGGGGATAATAGTAGTAATGTAATAGTAGTACATACTTCAGCCACGTTATTGTGACTCATCGCCTGCATATCCGTAAAATGATTGCTAAACTCTCCATGAGCACCAACCGTAAGCACCAGGAATTGTACTATATTCTTTCCCTGAAAACTGCAGAATCAGCAATATGCCATTCCTACTTCTCAACCCACACACCCACAATACGTAATCCGAGATCAACATAAGCAAGTTATTTCGGTCTTTTTGAACACGAAGGAACAACATCAAACATCAACAGCCTCAACAGATCTGTAAGTAATTCAGATCAACACCGAACTACAGTAGTGCCCGTCAACTAGTTCACCAATGTTGCCTTTTGTCCTCAAAAATAGACCACATGTAAGGCACTCTCACATGAAAGACCATTTCAGAAATATGCAAATATGATCAGTATCCTTAATTCCCAACATTAGTGGTCTATCATTAGTCAGCAGCATCACGTGTAAAATTCAAAATTTCTTTGCCTTGCGGCATGTTTCATGTTTAGCCTACCAGCTATTACCCTCGTGCTGTGTCTTGCGGCGTGTTTGGGAAATTTGAGTATACATCGGATATATGCAACATTTGTCCATTCCCCAGGACGCCAACCACAACAGTCGACTAACACCCAGGTTCCTAATCATTGCTAGTTGAACAAAAGCTATGGGTGAAAGATGATTTGTCCATACGTCTCGCCTTACTGTATCTTAGGTGGATATTCCTACAAATGTCCCCAAGGAAGGGTTCACTTGTAGCCAGAGTCTCAGCAGGACCCATCCTAAATTTGTGTTTAAGATTCTAACCTGCTGCTCTACCTAGTTCATGTTTCACAATACTTCACCATACATCATCCTTTTCAATAGTAGGAACTTTCCCACTCATAGCGCAGTCTCGACCACACAAATTAAGGGACACCTCGACACACTGTTTGCTGTGAATTTCCACCTCAAACACAAGCTGACCCTTTTCACAGTTTTAGCCAAAAATGCTTAGTAGAGGTATAAACTCATTATTTAGAGACTAATCTTAAGAGACTAATTTAATGCTTTGGAAATGTTATAGATCTGATACTTTCAATAATTTAGTGCTTAATAACATAGTCATACTGAAAATTCACTGTATAATCTTACCACGATTTTTAGCTTTTGTTCATGTAGAGATGTAATTAGGTAATCATATCCTCGTTCAAATATAGTTAGCTTCCTCTCCTGGTCCTTCGGGTACTCCGTCGAGTTAGCCATGATGCTGAACTTTTCACCGACATTTAGACCCACACGCACTCCTCTCTCAGACTGTAAAATTGACAATCATAGTCATTTAGTTATATGATGAATATTGAAAATCAACTTAATCAAGTAGAAAACATCTGCTCTGAAATATTTTATAATGAATATACATCAATGCATGATATATATATATATATATATATATATATATATATATATATATATATATATATATATATATATATATATATATATATATGTCGTACCTAATAGCCAGAACGCACTTCTCAGCCTACTATTCAAGGCCCGATTTGCCTAATAAGCCAAGTTTTCATGAATTAATGTTTTTTCGTCTACCTAACCTACCTAACCTAACCTAACCTAGCTTTTTTTGGCTACCTAACCTAACCTTACCTATAAATATAGGTTAGGTTAGGTTAGGTAGGGTTGGTTAGGTTCGGTCATATATCTACGTTAATTTTAACTCCAATAAAAAAAAATTGACCTCATACATAGAGAAAAGGGTTGCTTTATCATTTCATAAGAAAAAAATTATAGTAAATATATTAATTCAGGAAAACTTGGCTTATTAGGCAAATCGGGCCTTGAATAGTAGGCTGAGAAGTGAGTTCTGGCTACTAGGTACGACATATATATATATATATATATATATATATATATATATATATATATATATATATATATATATATATATATGTCGTACCTAGTAGCCAGAACGCACTTCTCAGCCTACTATGCAGAGCCCGATTTGCCTAATAAGCCAAGTTTTTCTGAATTAATATATTTTCTCTAATTTTTTTCTTACGAAATGATAAAGCTACCCATTTCATTATGTATGAGGTCAATTGTTTTTTATTGGAGTTAAAATTAACGTAGATATATGACCGAACCTAACCTAACCTATTTTTATAGGTTAGGTTAGGTTAGGTCCCCGAAAAAGTTGGGTTAGGTTAGGTTACGTAGGTTAGGTAGTCGAAAAACAATTAATTCATGAAAACTTGGCCTATTAGGCAAATCGGGCCTTGCATAGTAGGCTGAGAAGTGCGTTCTGGCTACTAGGTACGACATATATATATATATATATATATATATTCTTAAGACAGGAGCGTCCGACTTGAGATAATAGCAACTTTTGCCGGGTCCTATTAGACATACTTTTTTGTCCTTTTGGGTGTAATTTCATTAGAATTTGGATACATATTATGATTATAAGGTATTTTATAATTAAATTTATTTTATTGATAAGTGTCACATATTGCTTAAATTTGGCAGAGCTGTGGAATAATAAGCTAATTTAGGATTGGTTAAATTTTCTAAGACTTTACTAGTGCTAGTCGTTCTAGAAAAACAGAACGGTTTTTGCTCTTCAATTTATGTACGTTTCGATGAACATCGATATATGTAATATATTTACATACACGCAAGGGCAGCTATGTATTATCCGAGATTCCTTTAATGTAGTGTGCAGCTGGGGTAGGATAGGTGTGCTAGCTGCTCACTGTGGTTATCAACAACGTTAAAGTGCTAAAGTAACGGCACAAGATTGTGAGATCTTGCCAGATGCAGGTCGAGTCTGATCTCGTCCTGGTGGTGCAGGGAACTTCATGGAAATTTTTATTATGAAGGGCTAATGTTTGCGGAAGACCATAGTATGGGACCGATACAGGAAGTTTGCAAATAAGAGGGAGAAAGGATTTCCTGACACCATGTGCATAATATATAATTTATTAAAATTATAGGTAAAAAAAGTATGTGCACATAGAAATGGGGATAATTGTCTTTATGTAATGTGTTGTTAGCAAAACTAAACATCTGCTGCGCCCGTATGTTAACACTCACACACCTTCCAGCAATAACGGCACCTAACCCACTGACGTATGCAAGGTACAATAAGGAGCTCATAATGATGCTTGGGAAAAATTGTTTGCACAAGTAACTGTCGTGAGTAAATACATTTACTTCGAGAGGAACAAATCCACAAGGGCCGTGATGAGGATTCGAAAAGGGTTCGAGAGGGTTATTGCTAGGAATGGCCACACCAGTGCTTAGTAAAGAAGCAACACCTCACCTCACTTGCGTTGCCACTTTATTATTATTATTATTCTTTTCTACCACAGACGTGGCCACACATTAACAATGCTAAGCAGCATATATACATTTTCTTCTGTCCTCCATGGACAGGGATAGAGATTTGTTAAACATATAGTTCAGGGATTTATTGAACAATCAACCACAGAAGGTGATTGTAGTACTTTTAAAATGCTAGGCTAAGCTACATACGTAAATACATAGTTACACTGATTTATGTATGCCCTACATAAAGTGTTCGATGTGTCTTTTACATAGTGTCATTAACGTGCATTTACAAAGGTGAAAAGGAATTCTGGTCAGCTTCCACATATACTTTATACACATACATATACACACACACACATATACGTAAATATAACATACATACATACATATATACACACATTTGTCTCTTTTACTCTGACAGGGTGAGATAACTCATAGCAAAACTAGTGTGCAATTAAGCACTTAATCACTGAAGGTGATTAAGGTGCTTTTACAAGCTCAAGTTATAGAGTTACATCACATACATTCATTGTATAATTGATACATTACATGGTCAATCTTGGGTACAAGTCCAATATATCATCAAGTGTTCCAGTACTCATATAGTAGTTACAGCATACCTTAGCCCAGGAGGGCGAAAGTCAGTCAATATGGGACATTCTACAATATAATGTTCAAGGGAGTGCATGTTTTCTCATTCACAAAGTTGACACATTGTGTACTCGACATTTGGGTTTTGAGAAAGCTGCCAGATACGTCTATATCCCAGGTGTATTCTGGCTACTATAACATCACACTGCTGAGTTCTTTTTCTATTAGTCCCATATGGGAATGTCTCCTCACGATATCTATCATAAAATTTAATGCTACAAGTTTCAGGTCTTTGTGAATTTGTTAGGTCGGTGAGATTTTCATTAGATATTTGTTTAAGTATTCTCTTTGTCACTGCTAATGAAAGACCCATATCAATGTCTACCACTGGTTTTCTACAGGCTGTCTTTGCAAGCATATTAACAGTGTCATGCCTTGAGATGCCAACATTTTATGGTATCCATAGGAATTTAATTTCAAATTTCTTTTCTTTGGCAGCTAAAACATTCATTCGAATATCACTGACTATTTTCTGGGTGTTATTGCTATGTGCGTTCAATGCAGGGAGTGCACTCTGCGAATCACTGTATACAAGTCCACTGCTTTTGTCTATTAAAAATTCCGTGGCAAGGTATATAGGTATATGCCTGCAAGTTCGGTTTGAGATGTACTTGCCCAGTCATTGACGCGCTTCATTGCTGTATGTACGAGAGGAGATTATTCAAATATATTGCATGCGCAACCGGTACATCGTCCACCTTCTTCTACAGAACCGTCGGTGTAACACTGATACACATCGTTACCTACACCCTGAGTACTCTCAGTGATGCTTTTCAGTGTTAACTGTTTTAATAATGTAGAGTGTACACTATCTTTTTTGGGTGCATTTACAAAATCAACTGCTAGATCCAAGTTATCCCATGAAGTAATTGGTTGATTAATCGTTAATTGAGTTGGGTACATATTTAATATTTTGATGGAGTTGGCTACCTTGTAGAACCAAAATGCATAATCAAATTTCGCTCTTCTTCTACAGACCTCAGGTGAGTGCAGCATATTAGAAAGTTTAGCTTGAAACTTCATGTGTTGTCTAGATCTACTCAATGCCTTCACGCCGAAAACTGTGCTAATAGACAAAATTCTCTCACTTGTGGTAGGTAATTTTAACTCAGCTCTCATATTAACCATTCTCGTCGACTTTGGAGCCCCAAGGATGAGGCGCATAGCTTTATTTTGCAAGGTTTCAAGAGATTTCAGCTCTTTGTCTGTATACAGTGTGAGATGTAGAGCATTGTAGTCAATCACAGAGCGTATAAATGATACATATAACATTCCAGCAAGTCTCACGTTGATTCCATGATTGACACCAACAAGGACCCGCAAGGGCTTTAATCTCTGCCACAGTCTCCTGTTGAAAGAAGAAAGGTACCCAGGGTCGTTAATGGGGACACCAAGGTAGCTAAGACTCGCAGTTTTCGAGTGCTTGCCCATCTATATGATAATTGACTGGTGGAATACCACATGGAATGAGGGCACGAGTTTTCTGTACAGAGATAAGGAGGCCACATTCCTCAGCTTTAGTAGCAAAAGCGTCGAGCAGAACTTGCCTTCTAGGCTCAGAGGCAGCCTGTAAACATATATCACCAGCATAACAAATAACCGTGTCTTCATTATTAGTTGGTAGATCTTTAATAAGTTTATGCATCAGAACGTTGAACAACAAGGCGCTGAGGACCCCTCCTTGTGGAGTTCCCAATTCAAAATGTTTGCTCTCTGTGCTTTTAACACCATTAAACAAAACATATGCTGTTCGATTAGACAAATAGCCCTTTATCCATTTCAGTTGTTTTCCTTGGATTCCCAGCTCGGCAAGCTGTACCAGTATGATTTCTCTGTTTGCTGTATCAAAAGCTGCTGCTAGGTCAATGAAGACTGTTTGAGGGGAAGCTTCAATATGTACGAAGTACTCAGCAAAACAGTGTTGTGTACTGAGCCCAGGCATAAATCCAAACAGTTGGGGTGACAGGTGTCCCTGTATACGATACACGAGTCGGTTAAGAACAATACGTTCAAGCATTTTACAAACACACGATGTTAGATATATGGGTCTATAATTATCTGAGTGTGGTTTGGGGATGGGAACAATGACACTCTTTGTCCAAGCATGAGATAATACTCCTTCACTTAATCTCTATCTGTACAACACTAAACGTGAATTACCGTTTTTTTTTTACATGCAAGCATGCTTATAAGTATAATAAAAACAAACAAATACAACATAGAACAAAAGTTAAAAATGACAAAGCACAAACTTGCAAAAGTACAAAAGAACAAAATTACTAAACACAAAAACGCCGGCCAGAAGGGCCGACCACAAAGCAACAATAATTACAAACAAAACACAACAATAAATTTAAAAACAGCGGAAT
Source organism: Procambarus clarkii (assembly GCF_040958095.1). Classification (NCBI taxonomy): domain Eukaryota; kingdom Metazoa; phylum Arthropoda; class Malacostraca; order Decapoda; family Cambaridae; genus Procambarus; species Procambarus clarkii. Next base: position 2,111,209 of record NC_091237.1, read on the forward strand.
ACAATATAGAAATGAAACACCAGAACATAATTATACAGAACAAGCCTACCAGCACCTCAAACACACACGGAGAGGCACCAACACAAAACGATAATAATAATAATAATAACAAGAAAGGAAATACAATTATATAACATATAAAAAGAAAAGCACAATGGCAAAACATGACAATGAGCACAAACCCAGACCGGGTCACGCCAAGACGCTGAAGGGCACTCAACACGACACAAACAAGCGCACAAACAGCACCATAAAAACATAGAACCACAAAAACATAACATAAGAACATGACATCCACAACCAGACACACACACTAACCAAACCCCGGACCACACAGGAACCACACACACACACACAAGCCACATAAATAAACCCACAACAACAAACCGGAGCACGCAGGAACCGGGAAACCAACCCGCTCCACACACACACTCGACCCGCACCCCATAACCATGCACACAAATGGAAACAACCCACAACACACAATATACAAAGGAATCATGGGCGAGGAATACTTTTTCAGAGACAGAAACATATTTCTCAGGGAACGAATCCCAAGGATACTTTCGGTTATAGGCCTCCCAAATCAAATACTCCATGTCGGTAGGAGGACGATCCCCCTGAAACCGTGGGCTCTGTATAAACTCAGGAATCACCAGATTAAGCGTAAACGGCCTCTATTGAAGCTCACCAACGCAAGTCGCATAATGAGGCTGGGGAGTGCAAACCACGTCCTTCGAGGAAGCAGACGACACCGAAGAAGCATACGAGGGCTGCCGAGATGGCCGCGTCGCCATACGCACAGGAGCCAGAAACGGCCGACGATATGGTAACACCTCCACCGCAGGAGACACTGAAGAGACGGCCGGACACGGATGAGGCGTCAAGACCGCCGCCGATGAAACGGGGAACGAGGAAGGGGTTACAGAACCCCCAGAGCGAACAGCCTTTTTCAACACCATCACCAAGCCACCTCGCTCACCACGAACCTCAGCAGGAGGAACCACCCCCCACGAAGAACCGGAGCCATCCTATGCAGGCGACGCACCCGAAGCAGGATCCGCAGACACCATACCAGAAGTGGAGGCCGAACACCGGCACCAGCATCCGCAGGCAAATGCCCCTCCGCCACCACCGTAGTATGCAACGCAACCGGAGCCACCCCACCGTCGCCGGAAGATCCACAATCGTCGAAGTCGCTAACATCAGCCCATGCAGAAGAAGAACGCCGAGAATGCTTAGGCTCTGGCCGCACATCATCAGATCTGGAGGCCGACTCAGAGACACGAGCAACACAAGCCGGGCGAACCGATGCATGTCGTAGAACGGCAGCATCCTCAACCACATGGGGCACCAGGCCAGGCACAGAAGGAAGCGCTGGATCCACCCCAGCACCCAGCATAGCCGGAACAGACGGCGAGGGCGCAGGGACAGGGTCAGATGAAGCAGACGAAGAACTGGATGACGCGGGATTCGAGCAGAAGGTAGTTAGAAGAACCCCAGAGACACCAGCCCAAGCAGGACGATCACCAGGTGATGACACAACCTCCGGAGGAGAGGCGACAATAACAGGGGGCGCAACAGTCGACACAGGGGGCACATCCACGGCTCAAGAGACGTCCACATCCACCGAAGCCTCCTCCACAGGAAGAGGCGGAAAATCCTCCTCACTGAAGAGGTACACGGGCGTAATGGTAGGCACAGAACAGTCAGCAACCAGATGGCCCAAGAGGCCACAACGATAACACGTCCGAGGCTGGCGGGCATAAAACACCCGAACGTTGTATCCCATAAGTCGCACAGAGGAAGGAATGTCTGCCCGGAGCCACATGCCCAGGGTGCGAATGTTAGTCCTCACACCCTTGAGTGGACTGGAAGATATCATGCGCAACCGCACACTAACTACGGCGCCAAAACGGCTCAAGTACCGCCGTAGCAGACCCTCCGGAAACTCCAAGGGAGCCCCATGTACACTGACGTAAGCGAAGGCACCACTCCGATCAGAGAGGGTCACAGTGCCCGCACCATCCAGCTGGGGTAAAGTCCGCCCCTCGTATCGACGGAGAAATTCCCGATACGCCAATTCCTCCGTAAACTTCACGATCGCCCGACGTGCTGTTACCAACTCGACTCCATAAATGTCCATCACAGGGACAGAAAGCAAATCACACACCAGTGCTATCTCCGGGTACCCAGCCCGTACAGAAAATTCGAGGCCCACAGACTGAGCCCGCACTACAGGGGGAAGAGGGACCCCCATCGTGAACTCCACGTCAGCACAGGTGGGCAGAGACACACGCCCCCAACCGGGCCAAACTGGCAAACCAACGTGAATTACCTGGTACTTATGAGACTAATCTCAGTAGACTGTAAGTAATACCGTCCTCTCCAGGAGCAGTTGATTTTCCCATCTTTAGTGCATGATTTAATTCCCATTCAGTTACATCATTAAGGTCCGACACGTCGATAGCTGTACAGGAAAGATTGATGGTTCGTTGTCTGTTGGGGCATGTGTCATTAAGTTTGTGCTGTATGTTAATAATAATTGGGAGTGAGTTGTAGCTTGATGTTAGTGCCCATTGATCAAGGAGAATGTTTGCTTGTTCTAGTGGGCTGTGGTGCAGTGGTTTGGTTGGCTTGCTTCTAGAGATTTTTCGTATCTTTTCCCAAACTTCAACAAGTGTTGTTTGCTCATTTATACTTTGTAGGAACTCTTCCCAATGTTTAATTCGTATAACGTTGCTCATGTCTCTCACCTCTCTATTTGCGACAAGAAATGCATGCAAGTCACCTTGTGCTTTGGTTCGTTTGTATGTATCTCCAAGCTGCTTTACTCGTTCATGTTCTTTAACAAATACGGGGTCAAGGACCCACTTGGGTGGTGGTAAGTGTTTCCCACTTTTGCTAGGCTGGAGTTGCGCCCTAGCTGTGATGGGGTATAGACGTGTTGTCTGAGCCCTCCAGTAGTTGGTGGTTGTTCGCCAAGCGGCTGGGGGTGTGGGCGTCCCCACCTTCCCTGCAGTTGCCGCTTGGCTGGTGTTGACATCGCATGCTTGCGATGGGAGGCCTTCTTCCCCCTGTTGTGAGAGTGAACTCCGTGGGCCTGGAGTTTACAGGGTTATTGTCAAATTAGTGGGGGAGGAGGTGTACCGTGAGTTCCTCCGCAGTTACGAGGGGCGTTCCTTGTCGCTGCCGGATGGTGTCGGCTCTGTGACCATTACAGACCGTAGTGGTGCCCTGACATATGTGAGTGTGCATGGGGCGCCCTTGGAGTTTCCTGAGGACCTACTCTGGCGTTACTTCCAGCGGTTTGGCGCTGTCGTCAGTGTGCGGGTGAACACTGTCCTCAGGGAGCTATAAGGGTATGCGTACGAACATTCGTACCCTTGGGATGCGCCTGAGGTCTGACATTCCTTCTTCAGTCTGACTCCTGGGGTACTACGTCCGGGTATACTATGCCCAGCAACCCCGTACCTGCTTTCGGTGTGGCCTGTTGGGGCATCAGGCTGCCGGGTGCTCTGGGGCTGCAGTCGCTCCTGTGAACCTGTTCCGGGAGGAGGATTTCCCGCCGCTCCCTGTTGGGGTGGATTCCGTGGGCGAGGATGTGGACATCCCGTTGGCTGCTGCGGCTCCCCCTGCGTCGCCCGGCAGTCCTCTGGTTGATGCGGCCCCTCCTCCAGGTGTTACAGTGCCGTCGGCTGATCTTCCTGCTCCTGTCGCTGTTCCAGCTGCTCCTGTGGGTCTTCCGGATGGTCTCTGCAAGTGGTCGACGTCTTCATCCTTCTGCTGCTGCGACTGGCCCTGCGCCCTCGCCAGGTGTCCCGGCTGTGCTGGGTGCTGGGGGGGCTGTGGAGCGTCCTGATATGTGCGGCCTGGTTCAACTTGTGGTTGAGGCTGCTGCCGTTCTGCGACGGGCATCGGTTTGCCCGGCTTGTGAAGCCCGTGGTTCTGGGTCCACCTCCGGCTCTGAGGATGTGCGGCCAGAGCCCAAGCGTTCCCGGCGTTTTTCTACTGCTTGGGCTGATGTGGAGGATTACGACACCGGTGGATCTTCGGGCGATGATGTGGTGGTTCCGGGTGCTTCGCGCTCTTCATCGATGATGGTTGGTGACGTCCATGTGCCTGCTGTTGACAATGTTTGTGCATATAATCTACCTCCTGTTCTTTCTTCTGCAGAAGGTTCTCCGCAGTGGGGGTGGTCGCTCCTACGGACGTGGATGGTGAGGGTGCTGGTGCGGGCCGAGGCCTCTTGCTGGTGCTGAAGAAGGATGCCCGGGGTGGGGGGTCCCTGCAGGTGACACGTCCGGTGGTTGACGCGGGGTCCTGTGAGGCAGCCGAGGAGGCTCCCAGTGTGCTGCCCGTTGCCCGGCCCCATGGGAAGAAGCCCCTCCCTCTTGTCTTGGCCTCTGGCGTGGCGTATGATGATAAGAACCCCTTGCTGTTTGACATTGTTGACCGCGTGCATCCTGTTCCATGGAGCCCTTCTTCCATCTGGGTTCCACGGGCTCGGTGTTTTGTTGTGGGTGTGCTGGAATTGATGCCTGATCCTCGTACGGTTCATAGTAAACCTGTTCCGGGTAACCTCATGTTGTTTTGGGAGGCGTATTGTGTTCGGTTCCCGGCAGCGGAGTGGCCGGATAAGTATGAGCATTTTGAGTAGTCCGAGTGATTGCTGTGTAGATGGGACCTGTGGTTTGTTATGCTATGTGTTGCATTTATTGTGCGCCCTACAGGCCGGTGTTAGGTTTTGTTCTCGTGTCCTTGTTTTATTGTATTTATTGTATTTCTTAGCATGCATGGCATGTAAATATAACAATACTAATAATAAAAAAAACTTATGCTAGGCTTACGGCTTGTTCTCCAACACACCCATATGTCGTAGTAGGTAGTAATTGTATCAACGAGATCTCTGGAGAAGGCTTCTACATTCGTTATTGTGTAATCTTGATACCATTTTGACATACAAATAATAAAGTGGTTATGCAAACCATATGGAATATTCATTTTCCGTCTCTGATGTATATTAGGTACATCACACTGTACCTCAGAGGAAGCAGAAACTGCATAGTGATCACTAACCAAGTAATTTACCAAAGAACATTCCATATTATCCTGCACAAGGTTTCTACCCATTACATAATCAAGTCTGCCTCCCAGTAAATGAGTTTGGGTATCCGTAGTATACACAGTTAATCTGTTGTCATAAACATATTTGATAAATTTGCATCCATTATCGTTGTTAGTACTGTCTCCCAGCATAATATGTCTAACATTAAAATCCCCCATGTATATTGTTCCATGATTTTCTAGATCCGGGAACAATGCTACATTGAGTTTCTGGCTTTTGGCATATACGTAGAGGAATAAGAAGTGGCCTGCTGCAGTTTGTACATGAAAGTGATGGTACTGTGTGTGTACATTGTGTGACGTGCTCACAAGAATGTGCGGTAAATCACTTCTGATGTATTTAATAGGCCTGTGGCGTTACTGTTAGTATAGGATGCATACCCTCTGATCTTTGGTGGGGTTTTGTTTATCATGTTGGACGTGTAGGGCTTCTGTATAGCAATTATATCTAGGTTGTTACTGGTAACATGTGCAATTAGATCATTCAGTCTTTTGTTGATGCTATGAATGTTCCAACTGAGAAACCTAATGGTCCTTGTGTCAACAGCAGCCATCGTCTTGGTGTTGTTCCTCCCTGGGACTGGTGGTCCCTTTGTTGTCATCGTCCCACCTTCACAATGTGTCAATAAGTGACTGTACGACGTAAAGAGCCGCACCAACCTGGTGTTTGGTGTCGTCAATAGCACCTGGTGATTTTTTATTTTTTTTTTGCAGGGATATTCCTGCACGGGCCCTAAGCCTCTGGCTGGCCCACTAAGTATTGCTGGTTTCTGTTTTACTTGGGCGGAGTATTTATTACTCGTATGGTCGCTTCAGTAAGATTTTGCCATATGTGTTTAACAACTTCTTCTGCTCTATTGAATCTAAGTTGAAATCTTAATGGGTTTGTAACTGTGCACTGTGTTAGATAATGTTCCAGTGGTCTGTTGGGCATTTCTCCACAGTGTTGACATTTCCTCTCTTCTTCCGGAACCTGTAAGCCTATTTTCCATGCACATGGGTATCCAAGCCTGATGCGATGTAAGTGTACTTCTGTTTCTCTACTGCTCCCTTTCATCAAACTAAGTGGTTCGTAGTTGGTTGAATTCTTGTACCAACCTGCAGATCCTGATTGTGCAACTGCTGTGTTGTGGTCACTGTACATCTTATGCATTGCTCTGTTTCTAATTACTTTCTTAATCTGTGATAGACTCTGTGGTATGTAAATATCTACATTTCTCCTCTTAGTAGCAAGTTTTGCAGCTTCGTCGGCAGTGTCATTTCCTATTATTCCCACATGACTTGGCACCCAGTTGATAAGTACCCGACGGCCTTGTCGTTTGAGTGTTTGCATTAATGATATGACATCTGTGATCAGATGTATGTTATCACATATGTGTTCTTGTTGCAAAGTTTGAATGGCGGTTCCCGAATCTGTATGTATGATAACATGTTGTCGGTGTTCAGGAAGAGCATGTTCCAAAGCCTTTTGAATGGCTAGCATCTCTGTTTGTAAAGTCGAACACCCATTTGAGAGCCTCCAACTATTTACAGAGTTTCCTGCTTTAACTGCAGCTCTGGTTTCTTGTCTCTGCTGGTCTACTGATCCATCTGTGAAGTAAGTGAAGCTGTCGAATGCCATGTTTGCTTCTATATGCATCTGTGCAATGTTACGTAGCAGATGAGGATTTGTCTGGTTCTGTTTTCCTTCAATAACCATAATCTTAAAGTCTGCTGGCGGAGATTCCCAAGGGCCTTGCATAACAAAGTCTGCATGTATTTCGTCGACACCCCTCTCAGTGACTGTGTTTGTTATATCGAATGTATTGATGGTGTTTGTCGCACAATTGATCCACCTGTTGCTATTGGAGGCTCTTCTGTCCAGAGTTAGTGCTCCAGTGATTATATCTTTAAATGAACTGATTTTAGGTCTAGTCAATATATTGGTCAGCATGCACACAGCAATCTCTTTTACCCTTATTTCAATCGACGTTAGCTTGGTTTCTAGTCTTAGGTTCAGTATTTTAGTCCATCTAGGAGCTCCTGTTATGATTCCCAATGCATCGTTTTGAATAACCTGAACGTTAGCCCACTGACCAGGAGAAAGAGTGAGTAAGGCAGGCGCTGCATAATCAACTAGGGAACGAACGGCATGTATGTAAAACTCTTGAACAGAGACTGAAACTCTTCAGTCTCTTGAACACTGAACAACTCGGGATGGTCCGTGAGTGAATGTTCTCTAAGTTTCATGGCATAAGCACTGTCACGCAGATTATTATTATTTTTCACTCTGGTACTGGACTCGAACACGTTCGTTAAGTTCGCTTGCTTGCCTTGCTTGCTTACATCAGTGAGCTCACGGTCGTCGTCCAGAGTACTCTGGTGTAGCACGACAAATGTCTTACTGGAGGCTTGTCTGGCCCAGCTGAAGTCTTTGGGCTGAAGTCTTTGAAAATAAAAGGGTCGAGTGTTTGGAAATCACTCCGTGACGAATTATAAAATTGTCCAACTCATCCCCTGTTCAAAAATAAAACCAAAAAGTACCTGATTTCATCCTCATAGTTTCCCATCTTGTGCTTCAAACTCACACTGTAACTTGTACTACCCACTTTCTCAATATTAGTATTTAAGACATTTATCCTTAACAGTGTACTCGCCTCTGTTAAATTACATTCTAGTTATTCATTGATATAAAACATGCTGCAATGGACATTTTCATCTTACCTGATATGTTAGATTAAGGACCTGCCCGAAATGCTATGCGTGGCTTTGCATGAATGTAAAAATACCAATCTTATTTAATCTCACCATACCATTGTACCTTGCAAATAAAAATTATTATTATTTTAATTATTACTAGCTGTATCCGGCCATACGTTGCTGTGGCTCAGCGACAGCAACCATCCCCTTGTCCCCCAGTCCTCCCCACCATTCCCCATTCCCTCGTCCGATGCTTTCCCAAATGATCTAATGTTCCCATCCGAAAAGTCACACAAAATAATTAAATCAAAACTAAAATAAATTTAAATCTATTAAAAATCAATTTATCAATGAACTCAGAAACCCTGAAATGGATTCGTAACATATTTAGTATAGCGTGTGTTGCTCTTATGTGCAACAGATGGCGCTGTTTTTTTTTAAAGAGCATGTTTTTACCTGTAACAGGTGTGGCATCTATATTTATACTCATGTAATGAACAGTATGGTAAACAACACAGCTCAATTCCAATGCAATGTCACAAAAAATAATTAGATCAAGATAAAAATACAACAGAATCTATGAAAATTCAATTTCCTAATGCAGTCAGAAACATTGAAATAGAATCTCAATGTTTCAACGGTCACAGGTGTGACAGGTTTTTAACTGCCACATGTGAGTGCCAGTTGCATAGTGCTCCTGGCTGTCTGGGTTTGAGTCACTTCTGGGTTGTGGATTTTTCAGTTGCATGTTGACTTGGGGACCATTCAAGCTTGTTCGTATGTGGGTAAATATATTCACTTAATAGGGGGGGGTTTCTTGCTAGGAATGGCAGCACCAAAACTTAGTCAAGAAACACCACCTTACCTCACTGGGTTGCACTGCCACGAAAATATGAGTTACAAAAGTCATATGCAATTACTGCACTTACTCTCAGAGCAAGATGACACCCACACATATGTGCTTCATTTACTTCTTGATAAATGGGACCAATGCTGTCTCTGCTACTTCTCAACCAACACACGAATTGAGCAGTTCAATGGAGTTACCCTAGAATTAGTACTTTGGCTTTAGGTGTGACAGAACTCCGGAGCTCTGGATTGAGTACCACGTCCTAAATAATGGGTAGCCTCACCGAGAATTAGGCGACGTAGCTAAAGGCGAGTTATCCAAAATCACGCCTTGTATCTCGTCATGAAGAAGCATACATACAGAACAGCAACCGGAATGCAGCTTCAATCATCACTCGCCTATGATTACCTGCACTCAACTCTCACCTGTGGCTCTCAGTAGCTGTTTGCATGCAACAGTGGCCACATCCCAGTAAACCGCTTCTATTGGCAAGCAAAACCAGAAGAGTGTAAATGAAGGTTTGAGACCCTCGGGGAGTTAAGGCATGTCTACCTACGCATGCAATGACTTGACCCAGCGCACAGCAAAGAGGAAACCACCAGAATGGTTCAACGGACAGAAAGACGGACCGAACAAAGTGTTGTAGAGCGTAACTAGGGCGCAGTGAGGCATGTAGAACACTGCTGCCTATCCACTACATCCTAACATATCTCCTGCGTCTCGATTTGTTCCTGCTGGGCCCAAATAGGCCGGGACGAGAAAGGGACGCTGACGATTTACACAACTCTCCCTCACTTTAATCTAGGTCGAGCGCAAGTCATGACTTCAACCCATATTTTAAAGTCCTGGTCATTTTCGACTCCAAAGGACGAACATCGTCATGATTGGGTAAACTATGGGATCTTCTAACATCACTGAGAGTGGCGAGAAAATTAGTTATCATGACGGTTGGGAAGTAAGGCCCAGATATGACGTTTCCTACTACATGATACACCCTAGCTCTATCCAATATGGCGGTGAGGTCCACGTATGATTATACAGGCGAGATGTATAAACTGCAATCTGCTAGAGGACATTATATATCACCACAAAAAATGCATCTGAACTACAAATGCGGTCACCGATCCACAGACACTCAACAAAGGTCTCTTGTGTTCTGATGTAAGCATAATAACCCGATGCACACTACACAATACTATACAGCACTGCAGTCATGGGGTCCAAGTCTAGCTGAATGATCGCCATTCTCTCACGTGTATTATCCATTCATTTTCCACCGAACCTTCACTTGGTAACTCCCTCTCGCCCCACTACAACCCACCATTGCTTTAAACACTTCCAGTTGGCTAACTTGAAGCATTAATCCCACGATAATTAGCAGTTCATACCTCATCCATGTTACGTCTCGTCCACTCTGCTCGTTAAACTACAGGGGTAAGTAATGGGTTGGTCTAGGGGTATTCAAAAATAGTCCCTGCCTCTTAATGTTCAACCAGAGTGCCTCATAAGTACGTCCCATACATAAATGGTTCTTACAGGTTATAAAAATAAAACAGGTATATAAACTATTTGTATAATATAAATTATATATATATCAAAATAATATTATCATTCAGGTATAACAGTTAATCAGATGGCCTACTAAGGTATTATAATATAATAAAGAATGCTCACCAGATAAAATGAACTACTAAGACGAAACACAGAAAAACTAAAACAGACAAACTTATGGGATCAGTTGACTCATATGATGGCTCCCAGATACTAACTCAGAACTGGCGTCTGAGCCGCAACTCCCCTCCCACAAACATGACAAGTGAAAACATTTTTTAATTTTAATTTACTTAACTGAGCAACGTATTCGTGCTAATACAAATATAAGAATAACTTAAATATGAATGGTAATGTTGACATGAAGAAACAGAGGTAATATATATTTTATATAAAACAAATATATTTATATAGAATAATAAAGAGGAAAGAACTGGCAACTACACAAGTACAAGCTTTCCTGTATATCTATCAGGAAGTTGACCAGACTCTCACACGTCCTGTACCTGTGACTACATTGCGCACTATACTCCTCTATATTGCCAAAATATAGGACAATTATAAAAATATATATACATGCCTTCATGCAACAGATAAACATAATAAATTTTATACTTTGTACATTAATGTGAGTATTCCTTAAATAGGAATACGTAACAATCCACACATCAGCCGACTATCTATATGAAGGCCTGGTCATACTCCCTTCTCCAGATTGGCAATTTCCCTCATACATCATATCATGTAAAATGACAGAAAATTATGCAGAAAGTCAAGATATTTGTCAGGGAGATAGCACGAGCATTGCCAGGAGAGGAATATGTCAGATGTTGTCGGGAGCTCCGAATTCTTTAAGATGCATCTGGTATACTCAGGCACAGTATCTATCCAGGCAAACAGAATCCCCCATTGGATGGGAGGCAACAACTAAGGCACTTAAGCAATGCGACATATTTTCAAGAATTTAATTTCCGCAGACAACCTGTTGGAGAATAAAGCTACCTGCACCAGAACACTTTCCCCATCTCCAGGACAGCTTATCAATTTGTGTCTGGTGATTGTCTGATTGTGTTTAGTAGGGCAGAATTTTTTTTATAGTCTCGTTGTTTGTGAATTCACACGTGCTGTGCCAAATATGTTTATGTACTCTCGATGTATTGAGATCATTATGGCTGAAAGTTCCTTAAGTGGACATGGAAATTTATAGACAACAGTCATTTATGTCAAGGCATTCCGTTTGGTGTCGGCAGGGTTCTTCATGAGTAAGTGAACGGTCTTCTTACTATTCATGCATTAGCTGAGCTCAGTCTTCTGTTACTAGGTATCACGTATATTTCAAGTATGTTTTTCTGGACTCTTTCCTTTGTCTTATAAGCCGTTGAAAAGCTGCTGTAGTAAATTTTTGAGTGGTGACCTACAGTTTTTCCTACACATCGGTGCCAACATGGTGATTCGCGTTCCTCTTGATGGCAGTTTTCCTATAACCATAATAGTACTAGTCATTGACACAAACCTGCCTAACTTTACTGAGTTCCCAATCAATTTGCGTTCAAATGGAAAGGTGTGTGCAAAAGAACGGTTGACATAGGCGTCAACAATACTACTATTGAACCACTCAGAACACTAACTACAAGCATTATTTAATATTCATTTACAATTTTACAAGTTGTTACGTCTTGAGAGTCAAGTCCACTGCGGGCTCACCATAGCCCATGCTACTTAGAATTTTTTGTTCCAGGTAGCGAATTTTAAACAACAACAACAATTTGAAGGTAAATTATGTTTATGTTTATGAATTTTTGTCCTTAGAGGATATGAAATTTCCATTAATAGTGAGTTATAAAATGTTTAGATTATAAATACCCTATATGAAGATGGAATATATATCAATGTACATTGCTATGTTAACACACTATACTTCGTTCTATATCTTTGCATATTGTTGTCTTTGGGAACTATTCTGCGATGATGGGTTAACATAATTTAAAAACTTTTCCAGTCGTTTCAAACCCAACACAGTGTTGAAGAGGTTTGATTAAAAATCTGAATCAATTAGCAAATAGTTCATTGCAAGTTGCTATAAAAATATTTAGTTGCATTCATACTTTTGAAGCTTTTTAATCAATCAGTAAATCGTTCATTCAATCAGTAAATCGTTCAATCAATAATTAAATCAATCAATCAATCAATCACCACTTATCCATAACACATCCGCTCAGCCCAATATATCAAGAATACAAATAATATTAAGAATTTTATATCTTCAGATGTTCAATGAAAGATGTTTCAGGAGAACGGCTGAATTTTACGACTGAAAAGGTGAACTTAACGACTGGCTTATTTGGAAGAACTTCTTCAGCGGGCCATTTAATTTTGTTAATAATCATGTCTTTAAGCAGATCTGTGTCTTCTGTTTCGTGACATTCTACGAGATTACGGATTTTTTACAGAGATTATATTTTGTTCTTAATATCACGTCTCTTACATATTTTAAAGCAAATTCTAGTTCAGTTCGGCTTGTAAGTTGTTTGTTTTAAACGTTTACTTTCCAGTTAAACCAAAACTATTTATGTACTCGATACTTTCCATCATTCTTTAATGAAAATAATTTTAAATACATTTTTATTTAAGTTCACTAACCTGTTTGCCTACATGTGTATGGGTCCTCTTTTCAAAAACAAATTTCCTTCATCCTTTCAACTTCTTCATATAAAACATTATAATAACAGTTCTTCAGTTATCTCATCTTTCCAATACTAGCATATTCTTCCTTCATTTAGTAAAGTCCTTCCTCTGATTCAAGTACCCTATCAAATAGAGTATTAAACACGCATAGTTACATATCATAATACAAGTAAACATTATAAAGAGGAACTTACAGAAAAACCGAAGGCATAGTCAACCCATACTCTGAGCACTCCACAGCTAAGTGAGCTGCTAGCTGAGCCTGTATTGCCATCCCGCTGCCAATGTGAACAAAGACATTATAAATATTAATTTATTTTTCATAAAAGTGAACTAAAATGACATTACAAAATAATAGTAATATTTAAAATGGTATTACCCATCCATATATGTCAATGCAGAGCAAGCGAGGGCGTTTCAGTCTCTCCTAAAGTATTATTCAGTCGACATGATAATGATCCAGGACGGACTGAAACATAATCACCTCCTACTACTTTCTGATTGGTGGGTTGGGAGTCTGATTTTCAGGTATGTTATATAAAAAAATGTTGAGTGCATTCTGAAAATTTTAAGTCTTCTCTTAGTCATCACATGTTTACCTTTACCAAAAAAATATATATAAGTAATTTCTCTGATCTACAGGTGTGTTTTATGTAAATCAAAATTCCTTAATGTTTTTTCTGTATAATATATGGTTCGAATCCTTCAGAAGGGGTCAGGAGTTTTATATATATATATATATATATATATATATATATATATATATATATATATATATATATATATATATATATATATATATATATATATATATATATTTGATGCACAACTTGCCTAAACACGCAAGTGAAGTTATACAACTTTAGAACACTTTCCCACCAGGAGACTTGAACCCTAGCCAGCACAGAAGCTTTCCAGCAACTGGCATAACAGGTACGCCTTTAACTCACTGCACCACCCTCATTCCCTTAAAAAGAGATGGTAATTTCAGGGTACTTAAACACCCCAAAGATTACCACCTCCCAAGGGCAACTTGAGCAAGTGAGGGGTCACGTACGTTTTTCATCAAGTCCCTGTTAATATGGGATAGCCAGGAACCCTAGCCAGCTTCTGTGCTGGCTAGGGTTCGCGTCACCTGGTGGGAAAGTGTTCTAAAGTTGTGTGTATATATATATATATATATATATATATATATATATATATATATATATATATATATATATATATATATATATATATATATATATATATATATATTAGTATATTTTGGTAGCAGTCTTTCCTGTAGACATATATTATTAAATATGACCGAAAAAGTAAGATTAATAATTCTAACGCGAATTTTCTCAATCTTTCGTACATTTCTTTTCACTGTTGGTGGTAATTCAAAAATCAATTCTCCAAAATTCATTTTTATTTCTAGTCTATCTAGATATTTTTCGAATATCTGGCGAAAATGAACCTCATACTCTCTGACCAAACTAAATTCCAAAGGGTAACGAAGGACACTACAGCCGAATTGAAAGCAAAGGTCAACAAACTGATCGAAACTGTGAACGCCAAGAAATCAGGACTCCACCTGCCAAAGACCATTGGGGAATATAAACCTAGATATGCGTATGGAAATGTCAAGACACACAAGCCTGGAAACCCACTTCGGCCAATCATTAGCCAGATACCCACACCCACATACAGACTGGCGAAGCGACTCAACGGCCTGCTGACTCCTTATGTCCCTTGCGCCTTCAGCCTGAAGTCTCCAAAGGAATTTGTTGACTTACTGCGGGGCACACGGGCCACAGGGGTAAGAGCCTCGTTGGACGTAGAATCACTGTTCACCAACTTACCTGTGGGCGAGACAATCGGGATGATAGCCGACAGAGTGTATCGTGATCCAGCCTGTACTCCTCTTGACATACCAGAAAATATTCTAAGGAAACTACTCCAAGCTTGTACTTAAGAGGCACCCTTCTTGAGCCCGGATGGGCACATGTATAAGCAAGTAGATGGGGTCGCCATGGGTTCTCCCCTAGGTGTCCTGTTTGCAAACTTCTACATGGGTACCATCGAGCAAAAAGTCTTAGTCGACATGAACTTGAAACCGGCCATATACTGCAGGTATGTTGACGACATTTTTACACAGGTACCTGATGTCAGACATCTGCAGGAGCTGAAGGAGGCATTTGAGCAGAGTTCCGTGCTGCGTTTCACTTACGAGATGGAAAAGGATGGGAAGCTGCCCTTTCTAGATGTAACAGTCATGGAAAAGAGCGGAGGTTTCCACACTGCAGTCTACACTAAGGAAACGAACATAGGAATGTGCCTAAATGCCAACAGCGACTGCCCAGACAGGTACAAGAGGAGTGTTGTTAACGCATATGTCGACCGTGCTCTCAGCCACAGCTCAGAATGGAAGCAAGTCGACGAAGAACTCTGTAGAGTAAGGCAGGTCCTAGTCAACAACGGCTTCTCCAATGGTTTCGTCGAAGACATCATAAGAAGGAAAGTGAAACGCCATGCAACCTCTGAAGAGACAACTAACACAACACCTATACCCCCTATTAGCCTATTTTACAGGAACTTCTTTTCCACAGCTCATAAAACGGAGGAAAGGGTCCTGAAAAATATTGTTAATAGAAACATTATCCCTACAGACAAAAATCAGAGGATACAACTGACGATTTACTATAAAACCAGAAAAACGGCCAGCCTACTCATGAGAAACTCTCCAGACACAAAGCAGAACGCTTTAAAAGAGACCAACGTCGTCTATGCCTTCAAATGCCCTCTTGGGGACTGTAAGCTCCAAAAAACCCAGTATATAGGCAAGACAACAACATCTCTTTCAAGGCGTTTAACGATGCATAAGCAACAGGGCTCCATTAAGGAACATATAATCTCTTCCCACAACCAAACCATCGCCAGAGAAATCCTAGTAAACAACACAGAAATCATCGATAGATACAGCGATAGCAGGCGGCTTGACGTTTGCGAGGCACTACACATTAAGAAGTCAACACCAGCAATTAACAGCCAATTAATGCACAACTATATTCTACCCACCTCAAGACCGCTCCAATATAGAAGCATCAAGAAATATGGACCAAAAGGCTTTCTACAATCACTTCTATTCAATACCCATTGTTTCGTGTTCTGTCTTGTGTTGATGAATTTAATACCCTATTAATACCACCTCACCCTATCCACCTCACTCAAATGTAGATATAAACAAATCGGAGATATGTAAGTTCTATTCAGTTGTGTATGTGTAAACTAAAGTCTTTGAAAATGTAATAAGTTTTACGAAACGCGCTCAAGTGTCGCGTCAGACCAGAAATAAAAATGAATTTTGGAGAATTGATTTTTGAATTACCACCAACAGTGAAAAGAAATGTACGAAAGATTGAGAAAATTCGTGTTAGAATTATTAATCTTACTTTTTCGGTCATATTTAATAATATATATATATATATTGGTGTATACTGGCAGCAGGTTTTCTTTTAAACATGTCTCATTGAATATGACCGAATATTCTGTATTTACTATTTTCTGGTTTAGGGCTTCTATCCCTGTAACTATTTTCTTAGCATCAGGGCTTAGCTGAAAGAGGAGTTCTCCAAAACTCCTTTTCGCAATTTCAAGGTGAAGAAAAAAGTGAATTACTATAGAATGTATAACACTTATTTATACAATTTGCACAACGTTTCGAACCTCCATGGTTCATTCTCAAGTGAAAAGAATTTGATTGATTGATGATTGATAAAGATTAAGCCACCCAAGAATATAGTTGTGCATTAATTGGCTGTTGATTACTGGTGACGACTTCTTGATGTGTAGTGCCTCGCAGATGGCAGCTGTGGTGAGGCTCCTCTTGATGATGTCGTTAACTTCATTGTGCCTCGAGTGCCATCCTCCTGTGCTATATATATATATATATATATATATATATATATATATATATATATATATATATATATATATATATATATATATATATATATATTGTGACGATAATCTCCTTCAAGAGATTGAGCCTGCTCTTCCCTCCAAAAATACGTCGCTACAAATATATAAAACTACTATGGAAGAAATATCCAACAACGACAACAACATCTCCAAGGTTTGCCAGAGAACAAAACGTATGCAGCCAGGAACACCTGCTCCACCTCAAACCGCCAAACTACCTGTCTTGTCGCCTGCTCATCGCTGATTGGCTGCGGGGTCCAGCTGCAACTGCACTCCACCCACCATACAACTTGATGTCTGGGGCCGCCACGACCTCAGTCTTCAGAATATCCTGTGCTTTCGACAAGTTAACACGTCTCGTTGGTAGACTAAGCCCCAGGCTTACATGTAATAAGAGAAGTGATAGCTTGAAGCCAATATTCCGGCACCTATTTACTTTGTTTGCCATAAACTTGTTATTTGCTCACTTGTCTTAACGTAACTTTTCATTTTGCCATTTGATTATTCTTATTACTTTGATTGATTTTATTATACGAATATGTATGTCCATTTTATTCATGTTTTGCTTTCTTTAACGTAATTAAAATTTCATTGTTAAAATTTACTTGTGTTTTGTGTGTCTTCTCCTTACCTTACCACAGACAAAGTTCCAGATTTTCTATTTTTTTTGTTTCTATGTGACGAGGCCATACCCCTAGCTTTGAACAGCCGAACACCAACGCGTTACCGTCACATATTATATGGGGGCCTGTCCTAGGAGCTTCACTCAGGTACTGGTGCCAAGTGGTAATTAATGGTAAGCGTATTTAACTTTGTTAACGTAGCTTTTACTATTTTTCATATTCAATTTCATTTTTTATATGGTGCGGTGTATTGTGCATTACGAGAGTAGCATATGGTGAAGGTGAGACAACTTTGGATTACGTGGTGACTGTAGGCCGCAGTCATACTCTTAATTGGTCATCTCTCCCTCCGTGTTATTACTCGTGTTTACCATCTTTGTCCCTTGGATATTTCTCATTTTTGACAGATCATCATATTGGTACCCTGGTACTGTGGTCTGCCCCGGGTCAAGTGCACCCAATCTTCTGCAATCTGACTGTAGGAGGACAAAGAGGGCCACAGTTCCTCTAGCTCGAACTTTAGTTGCTGAATTGGGACCTCAGCAGCAGTTCTCGTCACCAGTTGACACCTCGCACCCCTACACGTCAGTCAGAGATGATGATACATACAACGGTAGGGAATTAGCTTACTTTTTCAGAGCACAAAAGTTCGCTAATTCTGTAAGTATCATATTAATTTAAGTAGGAAAAACTTGCTTTATGTCCTATAGAGACTCGGCAAGGTATGCCTACATCCTTGGACTACCAATTTTACTTTTGAGGCAATTAACTGTTTCATTTGTTTTCGAAACTCTGTTTCATTTGTTAGTAGGATTTTCTTGCCCTTATCCTCTTACATGAGTACCAGGTACAAGATTTCCTGCGCCCTTGATTTAAATTAATCATTTAACACCTTGTACTTAACTTTAATTGTTAAAGATCCCACAGGATAGGTATCAGTTGCCACGTTGTCCTGTTTCTGACATTCACTATAACTGAATATTCGTTGTACCTTTATTTGCTAATTTCACCATGTTTCGTCTCCAAGCTTTCCGTGCAGATCCCGCAGGTGAAATAGGGACTTTAAGTCGTGCCAAGAGGACTGAATTACAAACTCTTGCACATGAGTACCAACTAGAAGTTCCCTACCAAGCCAACAAAAATGACATACACAACCTGTTGCTGGATCATTATTTAGAGCAAGGTAAGATAGACTCTGAAACTCATGAAACTTACTATATTGCAGATAAAACTGATTTGGCAACGACGAAACTCAAATTGGAGCTGGCCAAGATTGAACGTGAGCAGCAAAGGGAAGCCCGCGAGCAGCAAAGGGAAGCCCGCGAACAGCAAAGGGAAGCCCTCGAACAACAAAGGGAAGCAGCTGCCATACGAAGAGAAGAACAAGAACGTGAGATTGCGTTACTCCGTGAACGTGAACGGATACAGCTTGAAACAAAACAACGCGAGTTGGAGATGCAACGTGAACATGACAAGCAACAAGCGACTCTGGCTCTAGAGTGTCGTCAACGAGAATACACGTTGGAAACTTCACACCTCGCTCAACGCCAGCAAGCTACTGCCAATCTTCCCGTCAGTTTTAATATATCACATGCAAGTAAGTTAATGCCATCCTTTGTAGAAGCAGAAGTTGATGTGTTTTTCACCACCTTTGAAACCCTTGCTAATCAACTCAGTTGGCCTGTCGACCAATGGGCCACACTTCTCAGAGTCCATCTTACAGGTAGAGCTGCAGTCACACTCAGTACTCTGGCGTCTGAGAATGACTACCAGACTCTGAAACAAGCAGTGTTGGACGCCTACCTCCTCTCTACAGAAAGTTATAGGAGGAAATTCCGTGACCACCTGAAGGCAAGTACCACTACCTTCCTCGAGTTTGCTAACACAAAACGGAGATATTTCATGAAATGGCTGGAAGCAGCACATGTCTCTACTTTTACAGAACTCGTCAACCTGATGCTAGTTGAAGAATTCTTGAGACGTGTGCCGCCTCCTGTCCGTCTCTACTTAGCAGATAAAGAAGAAACCGACTACCTGAAGTGTGCTAAGTCGGCTGACACTTACAGCCTCATCCACCGGCTGACACCAGAACCATCCTCCAGTAAGAAGTCGTGGTACAGTTACGAGAAAGTGAGCACCGATGAAGCTGGCTCGCAATTGTACTGCAAGTATTGTAGACTCTATGGACATACCATAGACAAGTGTGGTAAGTCTCAATACAAGGGAACCACTGACCCACAGAAACCCAAACCAACTCCTCCTAAGTCCGGTAAGCCTGTGATGAATGTTGGTGTTAATGTTAATGATCTTTCTCTTTTCAGTAACCACCTGTATACTGGAACTGTCTCTGCCAACGGTTCAAATCCGGAGGGACGTTTCAAATTGAAGATCTTGAGGGACACAGCGGCTCTTCAATCGATCATCTTGAAGTCGGCTGTGCCCAACATCGTCTACACCGGATAAACTGTCTTCATCACTGACCTCACTGCTACCACTCCATACCCTCTCGCCAGAGTCCACCTGGATTGTCCCTACGTGAACGGAGAAGTCCAAGTCGCCGTCAGGGAAAAGCCTTTTCCCATGCCTGGAGTGCAACTTCTCCTAGGCAACGACTTTGCAGAAGACCTGCAACAGACCAACCTGAACGTCATGGACAAACCCCAGGTGTGTAACTCTGTGCCAATAAACCCTATTCTAGCGTATGTTCCAGCAGAGGTACAAGAGAGTGATGAAGTTTCTCCTCCGGTTCTCGTGACCACCCGTGCACAAGCCGCACGTCCACAGCCAGCTGACTCTACTGCTACCGCTGTCCCTCAAGACCCTCAGAAACTACCCCCGAATCTGACCAAGTTGGAGTTCCGTAAGTTGCAGAGGGAAGATCTTACTTTAACACCATTGTTTTTCCAGGCTGAGACTCAACCCGACAGTATTCCTGGGTTCTTCCTAGAGAACGACTTGCTCTACCGCAGATATAGACCCAGTAAACTGAAGGAGGAGGACGATTGGGCCAACATAGAACAACTTGTGATTCCTGCCAGCCTGCGGCCCACTATTCTACATCTGGCCCACGGAGCACTCTCCCACTACGGATTCGACAAGACTTACCATGGAATTCGTCAAGACTACTACTGGCCAGGTATGGTAAATAGCGTCAAACAGTACGTAAAACAGTGTCATACATGTCAGATGGCAGGCAAACCGAACATCTCCATTCCCAGAGCGCCACTGATTCCCATACAGGTGCCTGCGGAACCTTCCCACAGACTCATAATAGACTGTGTTGGTCCTTTACCTCGGACCAGTTCAGGTAACGCCTATATCTTAACCATCCTGTGTCCTACCACCAGATTTCCCATAGCAGTTCCAGTGAAGAACATCACGGCTGCTACGGTTGTAAAACATCTATTGAAGATCTACACTCAATACGGATTTCCCAGGGAGATTCAGAGCGACTGTGGTACCAACTTCACCAGTGATCTCTTCAAAAGGACACTGGAGGAGTTCAACATCAAACAGGTATTGTCCAGCCCCTATCATCCTGCTTCACAGGGTTCTCTTGAACGTAGTCATCAGACTATCAAAGCACTCTTGAAAAAGTTTTGTAGTGAAACCTCTAAGGATTGGGATAAGCAAATCGACCTTATAATGTATATTTACAGAAGTCTTCCCAATAAGTACCTAGGAGTATCTCCTTATGAGATGCTCTACGGCCGTAAGTGCCGTACTCCCCTTAAGGCTTTCAAAGACTCTCTCCGAGATGCCACCTTCAGTGAGCATCAGAATGTGCCCCAGTTTCTTCAAAACCTTCAACACATTCTAGAGAGAGTCCACCGCTTTGCCCATGATAATCTATTGAAAGCCCAGGAGAGGATGAAGACTCATTACGACCAGACCAGCAAAGTAAGAAAATTCAAGCCGGGAGACTTCGTCCTAGCATACTTCCCTATCCTAGGTTCACCTTTACAAAACAGGTTTTCAGGACCCTACCGCGTCAAAGAGTGCAGAAATAACAACAACTACGTTATAGAGACTCCAGATAGGCGGCGGAAGACCCAGCTGTGCCACGTCAACCTCCTGAAGCAATATAATGGTACTCCTCCCACTGTCCTAATTAATTATTCCACCTTCACAGAACCCTACATCCACAGTGAGACCTTCCCAGCTTCTCCTCCCGAAAGCACTGACAAGGAGTCAGCGCTTTCTAATTCCGAAATCCTTAATGATCTTCCCAAATACTTTCAGGATAATCCTAGTGCACCTCTTGTCAAGATCTTCAGAGAACATCAGGAGTTGTTCCGAGATGACCCCCAAGAGTGTAATGTTACCCAGCACGACATCCAACTGCTCCCCGACACCCGGCCGATTCGTCAACCCTTCTACCGAATCAGCCCGAGCAAGAAGGAAGTCATGCGTGCTGAGGTGCAATACCTCTTGGATCATGGACTGGCTACACCTTGTGAGTCCCCCTGGGCCTCACCCTGTATCTTGGTGCCCAAACCCCAAGGTAAGGTGCGGTTATGTACTGACTATCGAAAACTCAATCAAGTAACTGTTAAGGATGCTTACCCCTTGCCTAGGATAGATGACATCCTTGACGCCATTGGTAGTGCCCAGTACTTGTCCCAAGTGGACTTGCTTAAGGGGTACTATCAAGTGTGTCTAACGGAGCACGCTAAAGAGATATCTGCCTTCATCACTCCTTTTGGACTTTTCAGATATGAACGCCTTCCTTTCGGACTATGTAATGCCCCGGCCACCTTTCAGAGAGCTGTTAACCGTGTCATCCAGGGCTTGGATAACACATACGCCTACCTGGACGATATCGTCGTAGCCTCCAACACCTGGAGTGAACATCTGCTCCAGCTGCGACGTCTGTTCTCCAAGCTCCTGACAGCCGGCCTCACCATCAACCTGGGCAAGTCCACCTTCGCGAAAGGTAAAGTGCGTTATCTGGGTCATGTTATTGGGAGTGGCAGCCTAGCTCCGTTAGACTCACACACTCAAGCCATCCAACAGTATCCACAGCCTACCACCAGGAAGCAGCTCCTGCGCTTCCTTGGTCTTGCCTCCTACTACCGTAGGTTTGTGAGGAATTTCAGTACAGTCGCCACACCTCTAATTCTATTAACCAGTCCCAAGCAACGGTATAATTGGACCATGCAGCAAACCGTTGCTTTCGAACAACTCAAATTCCTCCTCTGTTCTAATCCCATTCTCGCCTCACCAGATATCACCAAGCCTTTCGTCCTTCATGTCGACGCCAGTGGTACCGGCGTTGGTGGTGTCCTGATACAACAACGAGGCGAGGAGGTTCTACCTGTCAGCTACTACAGCTACAAATTGAAACCACACCAGAGGAACTACAGCACTATTGAAAAGGAGCTACTATCCATCGTCCTGAACCTCCAACACTTCGCTCCGTACCTACAAGGCGCCAGGTCTACAACCATCTTCTCAGACCACAACCCTCTCCGCTTCCTACATCAAGCCTAATTCACTAACCAGCGTCTTCTACGATGGGCTTTGTATTTACAAGATTTCAACCTGGAGATCCGCTATATCAAGGGTTCTGACAACACCATAGCCGATGCCCTCTCCAGAGTTTATGAAGAAGAAGCGACTCCATCCATTACTCCACCACATAACGACGTACTTCTTCCAGAACCGCAGGCTTCGGGGGAGAGTTGTGACGATAATCTCCTTCAAGAGATTGAGCCTGCTCTTCCCTCCAAAAATACGTCGCTACAAATATATAAAACTACTATGGAAGAAATATCCAACAACGACAACAACATCTCCAAGGTTTGCCAGAGAGCAAAACGTATGCAGCCAGGAACACCTGCTCCACCTCAAACCGCCAAACTACCTGTCTTGTCGCCTGCTCATCGCTGATTGGCTGCGGGGTCCAGCTGCAACTGCACTCCACCCACCATACTACTTGATGTCTGGGGCCGCCACGACCTCAGTCTTCAGAATATCCCGTGCTTTCGACAAGTTAACACGTCTCGTTGGTAGACTAAGCCCCAGGCTTACGTACTCACCTAATTGTACTCACCTAATTGTGCTTGCGGGGGTTGAGCTTTGGCTCTTTGGTCCCGCCTCTCAACTGTCAATCAACTGGTGTACAGATTCCTGAGCCTACTGGGCTCTATCATACCTACATTTGAAACTGTGTATGGAGTCAGCCTCCACCACATCACTTCCTAGTGCATTCCATTTATTAACTACTCTGACACTGAAAAAATTCTTTCTAACGTCTCTGTGGCTCATCTGGGTACTAAGTTTCCACCTGTGTCCCCTTGTTCGTGTCCCACCCGTGCTGAAGAGTTTGTCTTTGTCCACCCTGTCAATTCCCCTGAGAATTTTGTAGGTGGTTATCATGTCTCCCCTTACTCTTCTGTTTTCCAGGGATGTGAGGTTCAGCTCCTTTAGCCTTTCCTCGTAGCTCAATCCTCTCAGTTCCGGGACGAGCCTGGTGGCATACCGCTGAATCTTCTCTAACTTTGTCTTGTGTTTAACTAGGTATGGACTCCAGGCTGGAGCTGCATACTCCAGGATTGGTCTTACATAAGTGGTATACAAGGTTCTGAAAGATTCCTTACACAAGTTTCTGAAGGCAGTTCTTATGTTGGCCAGTCTAGCATATGCCGCTGATGATATTCTTTTGATGTGGGCCTCTGGGGACAGGTTCGGTGTGATATCAACCCCCAGATCCTTCTCTCTATTTGATTCTTGCAGGATTTCCCCTCCCAGATGATACCTTGTGTTCAGCCTCCTGCTCCCTTCGCCTAATTTCATCACCTTACACTTTCCAGAGTTGAACTTCAGCAGCCATTTTCTAGACCATTCCTCCAGTTTATCCAGGTCATCCTGTAGTCTCTGTCTATCTTCATCCGTCTTGATTCTTCTCATAATTTTTGCATCATCAGCAAACATCGAGAGGAATGAGTCTATACCCTCTGGAAGATCGTTCACATATATTAGAAACAGGATGGGTCCAAGTACTGAGCCCTGTGGGACTCCGCTGGTGACATCTCGCCACTCTGATGTCTTCCCCCTCACCGTTACTCGCTGTTTCCTGTTGCTTAAGTACTCCCTTATCCACTGGAGCACCTTCCCTTTTACTCCTGCCTGTTGCTCCAACTTTTTTAACAGCCTTTTATGGGGTACTGTGTCGAAGGCTTTTTGGCAATCCAGGAAAATGCAGTCGGCCCACCCTTCTCTTTCCTGCCTAATTTTCGTTGCCTGGTCATAAAATTCTATTAAACCTGTGAGGCACGATTTACCATCTCTGAACCCATGTTGGTGGTGCGTTACAAAGTTATTTCCCTCCAGATGCTCTACGAGCCTTTTCCTCACGATCTTCTCTAGCACCTTGCATGGTATACAAGTTAAGGAAACTGGCCTGTAATTCAGTGCCTCTTGCCTGTCATCCTTTTTGTATATTGGGACCACGTTAGCTGTCTTCCAACTTTCTGGTAAGTCTCCTGTTTCTAGTGACCTGTTATACACCATAGAGAGTGGCACACTTAGTGCTTCTGCACCTTCCTTTAGTATCCATGGTGAGATTCTATCAGGCCCAACAGCCTTTGTCACATCTAGCTCCAGCAGGCACCTTTTGACCTCATCACTGGTGAGGTCAAATTCCTCCAAGGTTTCCAAGGTTGCCGCCTCCTCATTTAGTGCAGGGGCTTCTCCTTGTTCTATTGTGAAGACCTCCTGGAATCTCTTGTTGAGTTCTTCACACACCTCCTTGTCATTCTCTGTGTATCTGTTCTCCCCTTTCCGCAGCTTCATCACTTGTTCCTTCACTGCTGTTTTCCTCCTGATATGGCTGTGGAGCAGCTTTGGTTGGGTCTTGGCTTTACTCGCGATGTCATTTTCAAACTGTCTCTCTGCTTCCCTCCTCACTCTGATGTACTCATTTCTGGCCCTCTGGTACCTCTCCCTGCTCTCTGGTGTTCTGTTATTTCTGTAGTTTCTCCATGTTCTTTTACTCAGTTGTTTCGCTACCTTACATTCCTGGTTGAACCATGGGTTTTTCTGTTGTTTTTCGTTTTTTTCCTTTTGGACGGGGATAAACCTGTCTGCAGCTTCCTGGCACTTTTGGGTGACAATATCCATCATGACCTGCACATTCTTGTCTCTAAGTTCTGTTTCCCATGGTATTCCCATTAGGAAGTTCCTCATCTCGTCATATTTTCCTCTTCGGTAATTCAGTCTTTTCCCCTCCACTCCCATCCTTGGATAGGTTATCCCTACCTCCACCAAGTACTCAAAGGTCAGTACACTGTGGTCACTCATTCCTATGGGGGCTTCAACTTTGACTTCCCTTATTTCTGACTCATTCAGGGTGAATATTAAGTCGAGTCTAGCTGGTTCATCATTGCCTCTCATTCTTGTGGGTTCCTTGACATGCTGGCTCAGAAAATTCCTTGTTGCCACTTCCAAGAGTTTAGCTCGCCACGTATCTGCACCACCATGTGGGTCCCCATTCTCCCAGTCTATCTTTCCATGGTTGAAATCACCCATGATTAAGAGTCTTGAGCCATTCCTGCAGGCAACTGAAGCTGCTCTCTCTATTATATTAATGGTTGCCATGTTGTTCCTATCAAACTCCTGTCTAGGTCTTCTGTCATTTAGGGGAGGGTTGTAAATGACTGTCACTATTATCTTAGGTCCACCCATTGTTATAGTTCCTGTTATGTAATCTCTGAATCCGTCACAGCCCGGAATTTCCATCTCATCAAAACTCCAGTCCTTCCTTATCAGCAGGGCCACTCCTCCACCTCCTCTCCCTTCCCTCTCTTTCCTTACTATATAGTAGTCCTTTGGAAACACAGCATCTGTTATGACTCCTGACAATTTTGTTTCTGTTAGTCCTATTACATCAGGGTTTTCTTCTTGCACCCTTTCTGCCAGTTCACTTGCTTTATTGGTAATCCCATCAATGTTTGAGTACATTACCTTGAAGCTCACTTTCTTATATCCAATTTCACCCACACTCCCTACAAGTGTAGGAGGTTGTTCTATGGTCCTTGCTACTTGGGTAGGCTCCTACTCCTACGTGTACTAAGAGAAGTGATAGCTTGAAGCCAATATTCCGGCACCTATTTACTTTGTTTGCCATAAACTTGTTATTTGCTCACTTGTCTTAATGTAACTTTTCATTTTGCCATTTGATTATTCTTATTACTTTGATTGATTTTATTATACGAATTTGTATGTCCATTTTATTCATGTTTTGCTTTCTTTAACGTAATTAAAATTTCATTGTTAAAATTTACTTGTGTTTTGTGTGTCTTCTCCTTACCTTACCACAGACGAAGTTCCAGATTTTATATTTTTTTTGTTTCTATGTGACGAGGCCATACCCCTAGCTTTGAACAGCCAAACACCAACGCGTTACCGTCACAATATATATATATATATATATATATATATATATATATATATATATATATATATATATATATATATATATATATATATATATATATATATATATATATATATATATATATATATATATATATATATATATATATATATATATATATATATATAATTGGTATGTTCGTTTGTTCAAAATGGCTAATCTCCAGAAGTTTTTCACCTTTTTTGAAAGTTGAAACTTTCACACAATGTTCCATTCGCATCTGAGCAGGTTTTTATACACATATTATATTGATGTCACGTTTGTGACTGAAAAAAACTGTTTTTTTTTTAAAACTGTGTTTTCCATGTGAGACAAATCTTCAAAACCTCTTTACCGATTGCTTTGTAATTTTGATACGAAGTTGCATTAGAATAAGCGCATGTTTTTATATACCTACTATATACATGCCTTACCTGTGACAGGAGAAAACATGTTTTTTTTTTTTAACAGCGCCATCTGTTGGATGTAGGAGCAACACGCTATAATCTCCCAAAGTTCTTCACCGATTGCTTTGAAATTCTGACACAACGTTCCATTCGAATATGCGCATCTTTTTATATACCTACTATATAGATGCCACCCCTGTGACAGGTAAAAAAGTGCGTTTTTGAAAAACAGCGCCATCTGTTGCACATAATAGCAACATGCCCGCTATACGAAATACGTCACGAATTCCATTTCAATGTTTCCGATTGCATTGATAAATTTTATTTGCATAGATTTCAATTTATTTTATTTTTTATTTAATTATTTTGTGGGACATTGTGTTGGAATTGAGCTGTGTTATTTACCATACCGTTCATTTCGTATGTATAAGTATAGATGTGTACTTGTGACAGATAAAACTATGCATTTCTTGAAAAACCGCGCGATCTGTTGCATGTAAGAGGAACACACATGCTATACTAAATTTGTTACAATTCTATTTCAATGTTTCTGATTGCATTGATAAATTGAATTTTCATAGATTTTGATTTATTTTTACGTAGATTTAATTATTTTGTGTGAATTGCATTTTGTGAGTATAGTTTATTTTTTTTACTTTTTCATATTTTCATTTAATTTTGTAATTGTTTTTTCTTATATTTCAGTGATGGGAACATCAGATCACTTGATGTTCCCAATTTTCGGATGGGAACATCAAACCATTTGGGAAGGCATCAGACGAGGAAATAGGGAATGTTGGGAATGGCGAGGGGACGGAAGTGGGAGATGGTGGAGAGGACGAGGGGACAAGGGAGGGGGGGTAATGGTGGGGAACGACGAGGGGATGGGGGAGTTTGGGATGGTTGGGACGAGGGGATGGGGGAGTTGAGAATGGTGGGGAGGACATAGGGACAGGGGAGTTGGGCATGGTGGGAAGGAAGAGGGGATGGGTGAGTGGGAAATGGTGGGGAGGTCGAGGGGACCGAGGAGTGGGAAATAGTTGAGAGGCCGAGGAGACGAGTGAGGGGGGGAATTGTGGGAAGGTGTTACGATCCCGATTCCATCGTCAGAGCACGGAGCTGCGACGTCAACGCCATCTGCAAGTCCGCTCCCGAAAACCCCACAAATTGGACGACGCCATCTAGTGGTGACAGGATTATACCAGCAAGAGGCGGTAGATTCCTGTCCTAGTCAGCTCGAGAGGTAGCTGGTGCTGACCTCTGGTGAGGTGGCGCCTAGAAAAGCAGCGCCATCTATTATAGGAGGAGTTGTATGTGTCTGTCAGAGTACGTAAGTGATGTTTCCTAGTGCCCCATGTACTGACCAGTGTACTGATGACGTGTCTGTAACCACAGAGTCGACGTAGGGCTGCTGTGGTACGAGGACAGTCTACCCAGGGGAGCCTGTAGCTCTCTACTCCATTCTGCTTTACGGAAGCAGTGAGCCGCCGCCGGAGAAGAACTGTGAAGTGTTCTACTGTCTGCCTGTGAAGTGGCAGTGACGGAATTCGTCGTACCCGGGACTGGCTAACGGAAGAGACGACTGACAGTTAAGGTGCTACGGAGGAGTGAAAGCAGCGAGTTGCAAGAAGCTCCTGCCAGGGGTTCGCTACCCTTGTATTTGTACGTGAAGAGGCCCAGCAGCGCGAGGCTGATGTTCTCTGCCAGCACCAGGCTGGAGAGTGATTGTAGGCGTGCATGAAGAGCACCTGGTGAGACTGTGTTTTGGCTGGCCCGTGTCCAGGGTAGACTCGTTGGTGTTTCCCAGTACTGGTTGAGGACGGTACTGTGTGTTGAGGAAACACTGTAGCTGACAAGACTGCATCGATCTAGCATCGAATAGCGCTTAGTGTCCTATGAGAGAGACACTTGTGTACATATTAAGTGTAGTAATACTTCTTCTAGGGCTACATATGAGGTGATGGGAAAGTGATTATATATGAATATATTGATAATTAATGGAGTGTAGTATTCAATGCACCTTCCCCAGTGTGTTTTACTTGCATTACCGAGATCACACCTTGAAAGCCACTACTAACTTGGGGCCGGATACCAGAACTTTAGTACCACCAGAAAATAACCCGGTTGTGACCCATTGTGGCTGTAACAGAAGGACTGGAGGACAGGGAAGGTTGCTGTGGCTCTGCAATGCACATGCGTTGCTGAGCCACAGCAACGCGTAGCCGGGTACTGCTAGTCTATATAAATAAAAATGGAAATGTTCAATTGTTCAAAATCGTTAATCTCTGAAAGTTCTTCACCGATTGCCTTGAAATTTTCACACAACGTTCCATTCGCATCCGAACGGGTTTTTATGTACATACTATATAAATGATACGTCTGTGACGGGAAAAAACATGCTTTTTTGAAAACCTGTGTTTTTCGTGTGTTTTTCACGTGAGGGAAATTTTCGAAACCTCTTTACTGATTGCTTTGAAATTTTGATACAACATTGCATTCGAATAACCGAGTGTTTTATATACCTACTATATACATGCCTCACCTGTGACAGGAAAAAACATGCTTTTTTGACAAACAGCGTCATCTGTAGGACGTAAGAGCACAAGCTGAAATCTCCAAAAGTTCTTCACCAATTGCTTTAAAATTTGGCACGACGTTCCATTCGAATACGTGCATGTTTTTATATACCTACTATTTAGATACCACACCTGTGACACGTAAAAATATGCGTTTTTTTTAACAGCGTCATCTGTTGCACGTGGGAGCATCACATGATATACATAATATGTTACGGTTCCATTTCAATGTTTCTGATTGCATTGACAAATTTAATTTTCAAAGATATTTATTTATTTTTATTTTTATTTAATTATTTTGTGTGACGTTGCGTTGAAATTGAGCTGTGTTTTTTACCATACTGTTCATTTTGTGGGTATAGCTTATTTGTTTCTGTTTTCATTGTTTTTCATGTTTTTTTTTAACTGTTCTTCTTATATTTCAGTGCAATTGGTTATGAAATTGAGCTGTGTTGATTGATCTGCGTTTGAATTGAAATATTTTGTTAATATTTTTTGTTTTTCTTTTGAAAACAAAATGGACAACACTTTTATTTCACATCTGCAAATGTGCAACAAACAGCTATGAATCCAACGGCTACAACGTTAACTGCTTTCTTCACGATATGTCAAAATGACGCATTTGCAAAAATACTTCTGAATTCGGAAGTGCCTACGTATTACACATGGAATGTCAGAAAACAATAATTTGAATGACGCAAACAAGGAAAGCGAGTCGATAGACAACCTGGAAGATTTAAATAAACTACGATAGGCAGACTGTACACCGTGCATCCCAATCAAGATGAATGCTTCTTTCTTCTCATACTGTTGGTAAATGTGCCTGGTCCAACGTCTTTCCAGCAATTGAGATTTGTCAGCGGCGTAACACATGCCTCTTTCCGTAGTGCATGTCAAGCTCTGAATTTATTGGAGAACAACCGACACTGGGATGTATGCATTAATGACGCGTCCAACACGTCACAACCAAATAAAATTCGTGCATTGTTTGCAATCATATTGACCACCTGTTCTCCTTCATCTCCAACAGAGTTATGGGAGAAATATAAATCGTACATAACTGAAAATATTATCTGTCGAATACGAAGGAGAACTCAAATATGAACATGGATTTCACAGCAGAAATCTACAACGCATTGATAATGATTAAAGATGTGTGCTTAGAAATCGCGAACAAAGTTCTAAATCAATTGGAAATGCCATCACTGAATCGATCTGCTGCTGCTTCGTTCGATGTAGAATTACAAGAATTATCGTGAACAAGATTACAACAAGAGTGATCTGTTATCGTATGTGCAATCAAATATTCCTAAGCTATCGCTTGAGCAAAAAGGCATTTACAATCAAATAATTCAAACTGTCATTAAAATTCAAACAAACATTAACAGGTTTGGAGAAATCTTAGATGTGCCAGGAGGAACTGTAAAACCTTCCTAATTAGATTGATTCTGGTAGCATTTCGATCCCAAAATGGCATAACTTTATTAGCTCTTGCATCGTCTGGAATAGCTTTTACATTGTTACCAGGTGGAAGAACTGCTACTTCGGCTTTGAAATTGCCATTGAACATGCAATTCATTGAAACTCCCACGTGCAACATTTCCAAAGCATCCGGCATGGGAAAAGTTTGGCAGAAATGTAAACTTATTGCTTGGGATGAATGGACAATGGCCCTCAAAAAATCTCTCGAGGCTCTTGATCGATCATTGCAAGATTTGCATGGAAACATCAGACCATTTGGGAATGCATTAATATTGCTTGCAGGAGATTTCAGGCAAACATTACCTGTAATTCCTCGATACAAGTCCGTCGACACTGTTGAGGAAGCAGGTGAAGCTGTTAATTATTCAACAGAATTTTTTAATTCACTCGAGCTGCCAGGGATACAACCACACGTACTGCAATTGAAAATCTGCTTGCTAATTATCATTTTGCGAAATATCAGTCAGCTAAAGCTTTGCAACGCCACGCGCCTTGCAGTAAAAAATTATTCTGCAACATCATAGACGCAACAATCTTGACAGGACCTTTCAAAGGTGATGATGTCCTCGTTCCTCACATTACTATGATTCCAACAGATATGTCATTTCAATTTAAAAGATTGTAATTTCCAATTCGATTGGCGTTTGCAATAACGATCAACAAAGCTCAGGACCGGTCTTTAAATGGTGCAGTATATATCTAGACACGGATTGCTTCTCACATGGACAATTATATGTTGCGTGTTCTAGAGTCGGCAAACCAGACAATTTCTATATCTCCACAAACAATGGAACAACAAAAAAAAATTGCATACCCACAAACATTATGAAATTAAAAATATTAGAAATGTGTGCTAGTCATCTTGGGCATAATACTATGCCCAAGATTACCATCATAACGCCGTCGGGATGGTGGGGTAAATTGCTTCGGCTACCATCATGTTTTTAACGGTCGTGATGGTCGAGTGGTGAAGGTGTCCTGTACGCCAGATGCATAGTGCTCCTGGCAGTATGGGTTCGAGTCACTTCTGGGGTGTGAGTTTTTGCTTAAATATATATTAGTATATTTTGGTAGCAGTCTTTCCTGTAGACATATATTATTAAATATGACCGAAAAAGTAAGATTAATAATTCTAACACGAATTTTCTCGATCTTTCTTATGTTTCTTTTCACTGTTGATGGTAATTGAAAAATCAATTCTCCAAAATTCATTTTTATTTCTAGTCTGACGCGACACTTGAGCGCCTTTCGTAAAACTTATTACATTTTCAAAGACTTTAGTTTACACACACACAACTGAACTATAACTGAATAGAGCTTAAACATCTTCGAGTTTTTATACCTGCATTTGGGTGAGGTGATATGTTACAACAGTTTTGGATGAGGTGAAAACAAACTTTCATTATAAAAGTTACAGATATAAAATATTTATTAAAAATACTACTCATCTCTTCATCACTATTTGTTATTTGACCTGTCTCAGTTTTTAATGGACCTATCCTTTCCCTAATCCTTGTCGGGTATAATTGGAAAAACCTTTTAGGATTTGTTTTTGCTTGCTCAGCTATGCGAACTTTATAGTTTCATTTTGCTTTCCTTATCTCTTTTTTAGTATTTCTAACCAGTTGTATGAATTCCTGTTCTAAACAGACTTCCTTATTCTTAATCCTTTTGTACCACGTTCTCTTCTTACCTATAAGGTTCTTCAAATCCTTTATTATCCACTTTGGATCATTCGTATTCGATCTATTCAATTTATATGGTATACTACATTCCTGGGCTTTGGTTAGAATATTTTTAAATAGGTTATATTTTAAATCCACATCGAAAACCCCTTTTACGTCACCTATCGCTGGGTTAACGTCTAGCTCCTATACCGGCCCACACCCCATACCCAAGACTTTCCAATCTATTTGACCCCAAAAATTTCTTAGGCTATTGAAATCAGCTTTTCGAAAATCAGGCACTTTAACAGAATTTTCTCCTACAGATCTATTCCATTGAATGCTAAATCTGATTTCTTTATGATCACTTTTCCCTAGCTCACTCCCTATTTCGATGTCCTTAATTTGTGTTTCCCTGTTAGTTAACACCAAGTCTAAAATATTATTTCCCCGCGTTGGTTCCTTAATGTGTTGCGTATGAAAGCAATCGTCAATTAATTCTAGAAAATCTTCTGCTTCATTATTCCCTGTTTTGTTCAACCAGTTTATTCCACTAAAATTAAAGTCACCCATGACATAAACACTGTTAGATCTAGATGCTCTAGATATTTCATCCCATAGATGCTTTGCTTCCATTCTGTCTAAATTTGGCCTTCAGATCCTCTCCTTTTCTCCTTACGCTTGCAACATCATGTCAAAATTTCAAAGCAATCGGTAAAGAAGTTTCGAAGATTTCCCTCACATGAAAAAACAGTTTTTCAAGAAAAGCATGTTTTTTCCGTCACAGCCGTGACACCAATATAGCATGTATATAAAAATCCGCTCGGGTGCGAATGGAACGTTGTGTGAAAATATCAAAACACTCGGTGAAGACATTTCAAAGATTAGCTATTTTGAACAAACGAACATTTCCAGTTTTATTTATATAAAAATACTAGCAGTACCCGGCCATGTGCAATGTTGAGCCACAGCAACCTTCCCTGTAACCCAGTCCTCCCCATGATTCCCCCCCTCACCCGTCTCCTCAGCCTCCCAACCATTCCCTACTCCACCGTCCCCTCGTCCTCCTCATCATTCCCCACTCCAACATCCCCTCTTCCTTCCGACCGTGCCCCCACTCCCCTGTCCCTTTGTCCTCCCCACCATTCTCCATTCCCACATCCCCTCGTCCCCACCATCCCAAACACCCCCGTCCCCTCATCCTTCCCCCACCATTACCCCCTCCCTTATCCCATCGTCCTCCTCACCATCTCTCACTTCCGTCCCCTCGTCATCCCTACCATTCCCCACGCCCTCGTCCGATGCCTTCCCAAATGGACTGATGTTCCCATCAAGAAATTGAGAACATCAATTGATCTGATGTTTCCATCACTGAAATATAAGAAAAACAGTTAAAAAATTATATAAAAATATGAAAAAATAAAAATAAACTATACTCGCAAAAAGAACGGTAAGGTAAACAACACAGCTCAACTCCAACGCAATTCACACAAAATAATTAAATCAAAACGAAAATAAATCAAAATCGATGAAAATTCCATCTATCAATGCAATGAGAACCACTGAGATGAAATTGTAACATATTTAGTATAGCATGTGTGTTGCTCATACATGCAACAGATGGCGCTGTTTTTCAAGAAAAGCATAGTTTTACCTGTCACAGGTGTGGCATCTATACTTATACTTACGAAATGAACGGTATGGTAAACAACACAGCTCAATTCCAACACAATGTCACTCAAAATAAATCAATAAAAAATAAAATAAATCGAAATCTATGAAAATAAAATTTATCAATGCAATCGGAAACATTGAAATGTAATTCTTGACATATATAGTATAGCATGCATTTGAGTTGCTCCTGAGCTACCGTGCAGTGAGGACGTGTCGCCTGCTGCTCCGGTGGTTTGAGTCGGTTCTCACTACGTGAAGAGAGCCATGGGGAAGGCTCAGCGCAAGAGGGAATGGAAGCAGCTTTCGGACGAGGAGGGACGGTGGACCGATGTGCAGCAGGCACCAAAGAAAACTGCTATCGAGGCTTTACCACTTGCTTCTACCAGCAAGTCAGCGGACGTAATGGACCTAGAGAGGACAGCGTCAGTCACACACCAGCCAGTGTCAGTCAATGCTTCTCTGTCCACAACACAGCCGCAGGACGGCAGTGTGAGTCTAGAGAGGACACCACCAGTTTCACGCCAGCCAGTGTCAGCCATTGTTCCTCTCTCCACAGCCCAGCCGCAGGACAGCAGTCTGAGACAGGGGAGGACACCACCAGTCTCACACCAGACATCGCCAGCCTCTGCACTTCTTCCAAAATTCAAGATCATGCAGACCGACCACTTTCCTACAGCATATGGAGTAGTAACGGCGATGGAAAAAGAACAACCATAGCTCAAACTTTCCATTACAGTCAACCTGAAGGGAGAAATAATACTGACACCTCAAGACCAACAGACTGCACATTACTTAGAGAAGGTAAGAGTCCTGCAGGGGAAACCTGTGTGCTTGGTAAAGCTGGACCCTTCAGAACGACGCACACGAGTCGTGCTTTTGGGATACCTAATCGACTTTCCCCTGGATCCAGTGCTAGAACACAAGCAAGTCCTGAATGCGGAACGTTGCCACACAAAAGTAGACAAGGCAGCGACGCGTCAGGTTCTGGTGACCGTCATGGGACATGTGCCAGAAACTTTCGGTCTTGGAAATTGGGGGACATACCGACAGAGGCCATACGTCCCGGAACCCCTACGCTGCTTCAGGTGTCAGAAATACGGCCACCATCAGTCACGCTGCACAGGACAGGAGAGGTGCGGGGTGTGCAGCCTGAGACATCCAACCACAGACTGTATTGCCAAGCACAAGGCAAACCAGACCACAACAGCCAAATGTCCAAATTGTGGAGGCAAACATCATGCCTGGAGCACAACCTGCTCTGCACGGAAACAAAAAGTGCAGACAGCTCAGGCCAGGATCAACACACTGCCCAACAATACATCCACCAACACCAACGTCTGGAACACTCGTGCACAGCCACAACAGCCACCCGCTCTCACAGAGCAAAATTTCCCGAATCTGTCGATTCCGAATCAGACATTACACGAAAGTGTTGCAGAAGTCCAGCAAATGCAAAAGAGCAGAAAACACTTATTTTCGGAATCTACTCACCAGCTATACAGTTTTACCGAGGTCCAGCTGAAAACCATCGTGAAGATCATGGCAGAGACCATTATCAATTGCCTACAGATGACGCAGAACGCCTCACAACAACAGTCTCAAGACATCACTTGTGTGATAATGGACAAGATCGTGCAGCAGACCACAGTTACACGCGAAATAGACAGTCTCCGACAGGATGGAGCACAAGAGGACAAACAACGCAACATGGACATACTGACTACCAACAACAGTCGGATAGTCAAGACACCAGAACATCAACATTCACAACAGCAACTGCAAGAAGCAGTGGCCACCCAAGATCAACAGAATCTTCCGACACAGGAGACAGACAACAACAGCCAATGCAGTCTGATATGCAGCAACGCCAACAAAGACGTATTGAACAGCAGAGATGCACAGGTTCCGCCAACACAAGAAACGGCCACGAGCAATCACTGCAGTCCGACATGCAGCAATACCAACAACAAAGCGATGGACCACAGTTATGCACAGATTCCAACAACGTCGGGGATGATCACGAACTATCAATGCAGTCCGATTTGCAGCGACACGACTTGCGAGGCGGAGAATATAGAGGTCGATTCCGAAGAGGAGTTCTAGTAGAACAAGCAACACCAACCGAAACCGTCGTCTGGCCATTACGAATTCTGCAGTGGAACATACAAGGTCTTGGAAATAAAAAACACACACTTCAGGAGGCTGCAATCAGCACGAAAGCAGATATAATCGTTTTGGAAGAAACTCTTTTCCCAGCCACGAAATCCTTCAGATTAGCTGGATATCAGCGCTATGTTCTACCGTATGAGCAGGGGAGACTAAGAGGATTAATGACCCTAGTCAGAAACACCATACCCAGCAAGAAAATAGACTCAGTTTCATGTGAGGATGGAGTAGAGGTATTAGCAGTTAGAGTGACTATGGCTAATTTTGAGCTCCTCATATACAACGTCTACAAGCCCCCTAGACGTAAACTAGAAGCAGAGGCAGTGCTTGCCTTGGCCACGCAGGAAAATTTAATTATTGCTGGAGATTTTAATGCTCATCATCCAGAGTTAGGTGCAACTGGGCCAGCCAATGCAGATGGGCGCCATTTAGCTGTAGCTCTGCGAGAAGTACCTGAAATTACACTTCTCAACACTGGGGAACCCACTCACATTCTAGGAGAATCCCTTGATCTTACATTCATCTCCACAGCACTCCAGCAACAGGCGAAGTGGGCAGTAGACCCGGTGATCACCAGTGACCACTATGCTACTGTCACAACACTAAACCTGGCACGACCTCCTACACCTCCTGCGCGGCCTCGGTGGAATTTAGGAAAGGCCAATTGGAATATATACCAAGAAGAACTTGAAAAATTGCATGCAACGTACACGCCACCTGAGGATTTGAACATACACGAGACCAATCTGCAGGAAGCCGTTGCAGCTGCTGCAAACACAGCTATTCCAATCATTATCACAGGTAACACGAAACGAAAGAACTATTGGTTCTATAGTAATGACGTTAAAGAACAGAACCACAGAGTCAACATCTTCAGAAAACATCTAAAGAGAAACCCCACACCAGAAGGAAGAACTCTGCTACGAGCGGTGATATCTGAAGCAAGGCGAGTTTCTAGAGAAGTAAAGGAGGCAAGATGGTTTGAGTGGTGTCAAACTCTAAATGAACATAGTAGTCTTGGCAAGATATGGGGTCAGATTAAAACTATATCAGATCGACCAGCCCGGCCACAGGCATGTATTCAACCATTGCAGGAGGCTGAGAGACTTGCTCTCCAATTTGCAGAAAGAACAGCTTCATATCAGCTTCCTGCAATGGTCCGAAGGCAGCAAGAACACTTAAAACAAGAGAGGATGACAGTCATTCATGAGGGCATAGCTATAAATGACGAATGTGACTGTCCCTTCACCGAACAGGAACTAAGCAGAGCCAAAAAAGGTGGTAAGGACACTGCATCAGGTGCTGATAACATTACATACTCAATGATCGCACATGCAGGTCCTGCTGGAGACCGAGGGATATTGGACGTCATCAATGCGTCTTGGCAGCAAGGCAAACTACCGCCCTCTTGGAAGAAAGCAGACATCATACCGATTCCTAAGCCGAATGAACCTGGCAATTACAGACCCATTTCATTAACATCATGCGTTAGTAAAACTGCAGAACGGATGGTCTTAAATAGGCTACTGTGGAAGACTGGAGACCTTCATAAACACATATTTGGCTTCACTAGAGGAGTAGGTACTGCAAACTGCATAGCAACATTACTAGGAACAGTTAACTCGGGTCCAGCTATAGTGGTCTTCCTTGATCTGGAAAAAGCGTTTGAACTTGCAAGCCCGCCAGCAATACTACACACCTTAGTTAAAAAAGGTGTGAGGGGGAAAATGCTAGCATGGATTCAAGATTACCTAAGTCACAGGTATGCCAGAGTAAAGTTGCAAGGACAAGTGTCGGACTACCACTTGCACGAGAATGGGACTCCACAAGGAGGAGTCCTCAGTCCTAGTCTTTTTAACATCCTTATGGAAAACCTTGTTACCATGTCCTTTACAGAAGGAGTTACATTGCTAAGCTATGCTGATGATCTAGCATTAGTCGTTACGGGTCCTTCACTTCTAAATAAAGCTCAAGGTGCTTTAGATCAAGTGACATCTGAATGCAGTGTTTTAGGGCTAAAAATATCTGCACAGAAGTCTAAGGCGATGAGACTCGGTGGCAAGGCTCCAGACAGGCACCTACGCATTCAGGACATTAACCTTCAGTGGGTTACACAATATCGATATCTCGGAGTGTGGATTGATTTTAAAATGACATTCAATAAGCAAATTCAATATCTAAAGGAGAAAGCAAAGTCACGAATAAATATAATGAGAGCAATCACAGGGCCCCGTCTAGGAGCGGGACACAGAGTGTTGAGAATGTTTTACATACACGCCGTTCGTTCCCTGGTTGATTATGCAGCGCCTGCCTTACTCACTCTTTCTCCTGGTCAGTGGGCAAAAGTTGAGGTTCTTCAAAATGATGCATTGCGAGTCATAACAGGTGCTCCCAGATGGACTAAAATCCTGAACCTAAGACTAGAGACAAAGCTAACGTCGATTGAAATAAGGGTAAAAGGGATTGCTGCGTGCATGCTGACCAAAATATTGACTAGACCTAGAATCAGTTCACTTAAAGATATGATCACTGGAGCACTAACTCTGGACAGAAGAGCCTCCAATGGCAACAGGTGGACCCATTGTGCCATAAACGCCATCGATACATTCGATATGGCAAACACAGTCACTGAGAGGGGTGTCGACGACATACAAACAGACTTTGTTATACAAGCCCCTTGGGAATCTCTGCCAGCAGACTTTAAGATTATGGCTCTTGACGGAAAGAAGAACCAGACAAGTCCTCATCTGCTACGTAACATTGCACAGATGCATATAGAAGCAAACATGGCATCCGACAGCTTCACTTACTTCACGGATGGGTCAGTAGACCAGCAGGGACAAGAAACCGGAGCTGCAGTTAAAGCAGGAAACTCTGTATATAGTTGGAGGCTCTCAAATGGGTGTTCGACTTTACAGACTGAGATGCTAGCCATTCAAAAGGCTTTGGAACATGCTCTTGCTGAACACCGACAACATGTTATCATCCATACAGATTCGAGAACCGCCATTGAAACATTGCAACAAGAACACATATGTGATAACATCCATCTGATCACAAATGTCTTATCATTCATGCACACACTCAAACGACAAGGCCGACGGGTACTTATCAACTGGGTGCCAAGTCATGTGGGACTATTAGGTAATGACATTGCAGACGAAGCTGCAAAACTTGCTACTAGGAGGAGAAATGTAGACATTTACATACCACAGAGTCTATCCCAGGTGAAGAAAGTAATTCGAAACAGAGCAATGCAGAAGATGTACAGTGACCACAACACAGCAGTTGCAACATCAGGATCTGCGGGTTGGTACAAGAATTCCACCAACTACGAACCACTTAGTTTGATGAAAGGGGGCAGTAGAACAACAGAAGTGCACTTACATCGCATCAGGCTTGGATACCCATGTGCATGGGAAATAGGCTTACGGGTTCCGGAAGGTGAGAGGAAATGTCAACACTGTGGAGAAATGCCCGACAGACCACTGGAACATTATCTAACACAGTGCACAGTTACAAACCCGTTAAGATTTCACCTTCGATTCAACAGAGCAGAGGAAGTTGTTAAACACATATGGCAAAATCTTACTGAAGCGACCATACGGGTCATACATACTCATCCTCCGCCCACGTAAAACAGAAACAAGCATCACTTAGTGGGCCAGCCAGAGGCTTAGGGCCCGCGCAGGATTATCCCTGCTAAAAAGAAAAAAAACAAAAAAAAAAAGCATGCATTTGGTATTATGTGCAACAGATGTCGCTGTTTTTCAAAAACGTATGTTTATACCTGTCACAGGTGTGGCATCTATATAGTAAGTATATAAAAAGACTCGCCTATTCGAATGCAACGTTGTCAAAATTTCAAAGCAATCGGTGAAGGACTTTCGGAAATAACAGAGTGTGTTGCTCTTACGTCCAACAGATGGCGCAGTTTTTCAAAAAATGCATATTTTTGACTGTCACAGGTGAGGCATGTATATAGTAGATATATAAAAATATGCGCCTATTCCAATGCAACATTGTGTCAAAAATTCAAAGCAATCGGTAAAGAGGTTTTTTAGATTTCCTTCTCATGGAAAACACGTGAAAAAACAGTTTTTTCAGAAAATACATGTTATTTACCGTCACAAACGTGACATCTATATATTATGCATATATAAACCTGCTCGGATGCAAATGGAACGTTGTGTGAAAATTTTAAAGCAATCGGTGAAGAACTTTCGGAGATTAGCAGTTATGAACAAACGAATATTTCCATTTTTATTTTTATACTATCTGTAGCCGGCCACGCGTTTCTGTGGCTCAGCAGCAACCTTCCCCTGTGTCCCAGTCCTCCCCACCATTCCCAATTCTCCCCCGTCCCCTCGTTCTCCCAACCATTCCTCGCTCCCTCGTCTCTTTTTCCTCCCCCATCATCCCCTCGTCCTTCCTACCATTCCCCACCTCCCTCATCCCTTGGTCCTCCCCACCATTCCCCACGCCCGTCAACTCGTCTTTCCTCACCATTCCCCACTCCCTCGTCTGATGATCAAATGATCTGATGTTCCCATCAGAAAATTGGGAACAGTTTTCCTATTCTGGGAAAAAGGAAAACTGTTTCTGGGGCTAGATTCACGAAAAAGTTACGCAAACATTTATGAACCTGTACATCTTTTCTCAATCTTTGGCGGCTTTGTTTACAATTATTAAACAGTTAATGAGCTCTGAAGCACCAAGAGTCTGTTTATAACAATAACAACAGTTGATTGGCAAGTTTTCATGCTTGTAAATTGTTTAATAAATGTAACCAAAGCCGTAAAATACTGAGAAACGATGAACACGTTCGTAAGTACTTGCGTAACTGCTTCATGAATCTGGACCCAGCGGTTCCCATCACTGATGTATAAGGAAAACAGTTCAAAACACGAAATAAAAATAATGAAAATATAAAAAAATAACCTATACTCACGAAATGAACGGTATGGTAAACAAACCAGCTCAATTCCAACGCAATGTCAAACAAAATAGAAAAAACAAAATGAAAATTAATCAAAATTTATGAAAATTCCGTTTATCAATTAAATCAAAAACATTGAAATTGAATCATAACATATTTAGTATTGCATGTGTTGGTCGTATGTGCAACAGATGGCGCTGTTTTTCAAAAATGTATGTTTTTACCTGTTACCAGGGGTGGCATCTATATAGTAAGTATATAAAAACACACGCGTATTCGAATGAAACTTTGTGTCAAAATTTCAAAGAAATCAGTGAAGAACTTTCGGAGATTACAGCGTGTATTCCTCTTACATCCAACAGATGGCGGCCTTTTTTTAAAAAAGCATGTTTTTTTCCAGTCACAGGTAAGGCATGTATAAAGTAGGTATACAAAAAGACGCGCCTATTCGAATGCAACGTTGTGTCAAAATTTCAAAGCAATCGGTAAAGAAGTTTCGAAGATTTTTCTCACATAAAAAAAGTATGGAAAACACAATTTTTTTAAACATGCTTTTTTACTGTCACAGACGTGACATCTATATTGTATGGATATAAAAACCTGCTCGGATGCGAATGGAACGTTGTGTGAAAATTTCAAAGCAATCGGTGAAGAACTTTCGAAAATTAGCGATTATGAACAAACGAACATTTCCATTTTTATTTATATAGACACTAACAGTACCAGACCATGCGTTGCTGTAGCTCAGCAACGCATGTGCGTTGCTGAAATATAAGAAATCACTAAAATCCCTGTTTCCATCACTGAAATATAAGAAAAACAGTTAAAAAATTTAATGAAAATATGAAAAGATATAGAATTAAACAATACTCATGAAATGAATGGTGTGGTAAACAACACAGCTCAATTCCAATGCAATTCACATAAAATAATTAAATCAAAATGAAAATAAATCAAAATCCATGAAAAATCAGTTTATCAATGCAATCAGAGACATTGAAATGGAATTGTAACATATCTAGCATAGCATGTATGTTGCTCTTACATGCAACAGATGGCGCTATTTTTCAAGGAAAAGTTTTAACTGTCACAGGTGTGGCATCTATACTTATACTTACGAAATGAACGGTATGGTAAACAACACAGCTCAATTCCAACACAATGTCACACAAAATAATTCACTAAAAAATAAAATAAATCAAAATCGATGAAAATAAAATTTATCAATGCAATCGGAAACATTGACATTGAATCC
Source organism: Procambarus clarkii (assembly GCF_040958095.1). Classification (NCBI taxonomy): domain Eukaryota; kingdom Metazoa; phylum Arthropoda; class Malacostraca; order Decapoda; family Cambaridae; genus Procambarus; species Procambarus clarkii. The sequence continues at coordinate 2,154,271 of NC_091237.1, forward strand.
GTGATATATTTAGTATAGTGTGCATGTTGCCATTATGTGCAACAGATGGCGCTGTTTAAAAAAAAAGCATGTTATTTCCTGTCACAGGTCAGGCACGTATATAGTAGGCATATATAATGACGCGCCTATTCGAATGCAACGTTGTGTCAAAATTTCAAAGCAATCGGTAAAGATTTCCCTCACATGAAACACATAGTTTTCAGAAAAAGCAGGGTTTGTTACCGTCACAGACGTGACATATATATAGAATGCACATAAAAACCTGGTCGGATGCGAACGAAAATTTATTTGTAAATTTCAAAGCAATCGGTCAAGAATATTCGGAGATTAGCGATTTTGAACAAACGAACATTTCCATTTTTATTTATATAGACTAGCAGTACCCGGCCACGCTTTGCTGTGGCTCAGCAACGCATGTGCATTGCAGAGCCACAGCAACCTTCCCTGTCCTCCAGTCCTTCTGTTACGGCCACAATGGGTCGCAACCTGGTTCTTTTCTGGTGGTACTAAAGTTCTGGTATCCGGCCCCAAGTTAGTAGTGGCTTTCAAGGTGTGATCTCGGTAATGCAAGTAAAACACACTGGGGAAGGTGCATTGAATACTACACTCCATTAATTATCAATATATTCATATATAATCACTTTCCCATCACCTCATATGTAGCCCTAGAAGAAGTATTACTACACTTAATATGTACACAAGTGTCTCTCTCATAGGACACTAAGCGCTATTCGATGCTCAGTCGATGCAGTCTTGTCAGCTACCGTGTTTCCTCAACACACAGTACCGTCCTCAACCAGTACTGGGAAACACCAACGAGTCTACCCTGGACACGGGCCAGCCAAAACACAGTCTCACTAGGTGCTCTTCGTGCACGCCCACAATCACTCTCCAGCCTGGTGCTGGCAGAGAACATCAGCCTCGCGCTGCTGGGCCTCTTCACGAACAAATACAAGGGTAGCGAACCCCTGGCAGGAGCTTCTTGCAACTCGCTGCTTACACTCCTCCGTAGCATCTTAACTGTCAGTCGTCTCTTCCGTTAGCCAGTCCCGGGTACGACGAATTCTGTCACTGCCACTTCACAGGCAGACTTTGGGACAGGAATTCTTTAGGAATTTTGGGACAAGTTTAATATTTGTGGCTACTGGACAATTTCATGAGAGGGTTTAGTTAGAGAAGAAATATGATATGCTTCAGAGAATGTACTGAGGATAATCCCTGTGATTGGTTTCAGGTCACAGCGGATCTATTAATAATATATAACTCAAAACTTCTAAATTTGAAAAATTTAAATTATATACAAACCATTGGCAATAATCCAACCTGGCTTACGAGTTCATGCCATGTAGCTTCAATGTATAAATTAGTGCGTGGGATGCCTTCAATACGAAATGTCTTCCTCTGAAACAAAAGAATACTCACATGTGATCAAAATCTAAGTAAAAATTTGACTATACTTCACTGCTTTTTAAGCACACAGGAATATGCAATACACTTTGAGAAAGTTAGAAAATAGGCAGACGAAGGACGACAATTTGTAATGTGCTGGAGTTGACTATAGTTGAGGCAGAGCAAGTATATGAGATCAAATGTGCTGGAGTTTATTATAGTTGAGGCGGAGCAAGTATATGGGATCAAATTCCATAATAATATTTCATAACGGGAGGCCTCACACATATGAACGATTTATAGGTAATAATTGAGTCCCAGAAGATTTACCTCACCCCAGTCTTCCTGTCTGTCTGTTTCTGTCACTCTGTTTTCCCTGTTTGTTTTTCTTTTTGTTTGTGTGTGTGTTACTTTCTTTCTGACTCAGATTGTCAGATAATGTCAACAGTAATCTTCTTACATCTTAGGTTTTGTCTATTATGCAAGTGTTTTTATTTAGCATTTCTCTTGTTTGGGTGATGCCATGAGCTTGTCTCATATGCATTTTACGGCCACCTGATTGAAGATAACATGTCAAGCACCTCGTGAGCTTGTTCGCTGTCATACCTACGTATTAAAATTAAAGATTACATCCTTCATACGAGCAGGTGTAAATATTTAGCATATTCGACTGCTGCAAAGGATTCTCAGTTGGCTTCCGGCTGTTTCTAATGAGAAGGTCAGTGGCCTTCTTTTGTTTATAGTATATGATAATGTCAAAGTTTAGGTTAGGACTTGTGCTTTTTACTCTTTTACAGATTATTTTTTTCATTATTCTTTCCTCTTTCTTATATCCGCTGTGCATGGTGGATTTGTAATATAATTTTAGTGAAGGTGTTGTGGTTTCTGTTCATGGTTCTGAGTTGTACTACAGGTCCAGGTGTCGTCTTAAAGTATCTCTTGGTTAGTGTTTTCCTCATGGTTACTATAATCATTGTTCACCAGTACTTGTGTTATCCTTTCTAACGTCCTACACACTTTGCTCCATTCAGAGCAGTGGGTAAGGGCTCGACGAGTATAAGTGTTGAGAAAACTGCCTTAATATCTAACCTCACTCCTACCGTTTAGGCATAATCCTATGTTCGTGGCTTGGCAATATTCGCATGTACTTAGAGATGCTGCTACTGTTGTTTTTAACACATCTAGGAATGGCAGACTGTCATTGTTACTATTTTCATGTATAAATTGGAGTCCTGACTCTCTCTCTAGACGGCTTTTTAGAACAATTAGTTCTTCTAGGTCTTTTACTATTACGAATATATCATCGACATAACGGCAGTATGCAATCGGATTTTGTCTGCAACTGAAGACTCTTTCCTCGACGGTTCCCATGTAAGAATTAGCAAATATCGCTCTTAGGGGGGAGCCCATTGATACTCTATCTACCTGTAGATACATGTTACCTTGCGGACTGATAAAAGGAGCTTCCTTTGTACATGCCTCGAGAATGCTCTTCTAGTGTTGCTTGGGTATGTCTAATTTAGGGGTGCTCTCGTCTCTGTATACTCTGTCCAGGATCATTTCTATGGTGGTATCGACCGGGACGTTGGTAAATTGGGATTCAACGTCCAGTGAAGCAGTAATTACCTCGGGCTATTTAGTCTTGATTATTCTTATGAAGTCTGCTGATGATTGTAGATTGTCATTTGTTGGAGTGTATGTAGGTAGACGTTCGTTTAGTCTTTCGCAAGTTGGAAAATTGGGATTAGTATCTGATGATTGGGCGTAGTGGGTTACCTGGTTTATGGGTTTTAACACTGCAAAATGCATACGCAAGGCCATAGTCGCACTGGAGTTTAGTGAGGTGAACTTCACTTCTCTTCATTGATTGCAGTGATAGTTTTGGTCACTTTGTGTTTAAGGTCTTCCAAAGGGTTCCTCGGGATTCGCTGAAGTTTAGTGTCGTCATTCTTCATCATGTAGCTGGATTAATTTATATATTCTTCGGTTGGTATCAACATATATGCTCTTGACCCCTCTATGCCCCTTGGTGTGTCCAGTAGTATATCCACTCAACCAAAAAACTGTACAAAAGTATTGGAAACTCGTCTGACTTTTAAATCCAATTTCCCGACAGCGCTCATGACTAATTTGGCCACAGATTTATCATCAAATCACTTCGTCATGCTGTGGCCGCATGAGTAACATTTTTGTGTCAAGATTGAACGGTCCCCAATCCAGCACGCATCAGGAAACTCTTTGGACTCTTGACCCCCTGAAGGATTTGAACCTGGTCAGCCTCCAGGGAGTGGTTGGACACTCCCAACTTTCAACACAACCACATAGCCGAACGCCAGATCTTGGGAATCTGGAATGGGGCTCGAGTGGAGCGCCTAACCCCCTCACCAATCTCACTTTCACAAACAGTGTCCTGAGCCACGGAGTGCATCCTTGGTAGGCGCTTTATGATGATGTATTTCAGTTTTAGGAATAAAGAACCACCCCACAACCAATAAGCACATCAGAATAGACATCATATTTTGGTCATGGAGGCCAAACCCCTTCGACACACCATGTCCCTTGGCATGTCCAGTACTATAAGAGTTTTCTGATGCACGATGGTTTGGGGACAATTTAATCTTGATGCACAAATGTTACTTATGGAGCCCCCGGCATGCTGAAGTAATTTGATAATATATCTGAGCCCAAAATACTCACGTGCGCTGTCAGGTATTGGGGTTAAAAGTCAGACGACTTTCCAGTACTTTTGTAGAGTCTGTTGGGTGAACGGATATAGTACTGGACACGTTAGGAGGCATGGAGGTCCTGGCTGACTGAGTTTGAATCCTTCATGGGGTCAAGAGTTTTCTGATGTATGTTGGCTTGGGTACCTTTCAAGCTTGACGCATATCTATTGCAGGCAACAAAAACGTAAGCAATAAAATTTTATTTAAGAAGACCAGCCATGAGCCATAAGCTGTAGACCACAAAAGAGGGATCAAATAACTCTCTCAACTACACGTTGATATAAAGCAAAGATTTGTTTATGTTTAGTAGCATCAGATAAAATAAATCTAATAAAAAAGTTAAAAACCTAATTTCAAAACGTTAACGATTTAAAAAGACAGCAATATAAGGAAAATGACAAATTAAATACATAAAACAGAGAAACGCCAAATTTCGACTTAGTAAGTGGTCAATCAATATAGTAAATCTAAATTACTTTAGTTTGGGATCGAGCTTAAGGCCCATCAACCTCTGGAAGGTTACTAAAGCCAGCACTACTGAATATTGACCAACCCGCAAGAATATTTTAATCCTCAACATAGTCCAGGACAAAAGTAAACTCTCAGTGAGTATACACTAAGAAGTGGTTTACACATATCGGTGTACATATCCCCTGTGGGAATCATGAATTATTATTAAGCCATTTAATGTTATCAAGTGAACAACTAATGCATTCTGACCAACCAGCAAGAATACTTCAGCTCTGGATGTAATCTACAGCCAGAGTAAACCCTCGCCACATACACATAGAGAAACAGGATACATCTCTCGGTGTATATCCTTTGTTACACATATTAATTACAAACACACATTCCAAAAATACAACGGTACAGGAAAGTGTTATAAAGTATCATAATATAAATTATAAATTATATTAAACAAAATGTCAAATTTAGAAACAAATTTCAGTCTCAAACAATACATAAATGATTAATGCACAATAGCTTCCACAAAAAATAAACACACGCAACACGCAAAAAAGGGGGGGGGGATCCCACCTGTTCATATCTCTATCCACCTGTCCATCAGTTTATGCATCCATCAATCCATTTATCCATCTATGTGTCCATCATCATGGAACTATCTATCCACCCATCTATTTACCCCACTATTTATTCAACTACCTACCAATTTATCCATCCATATATGTATATATATACATTTATGTATTTATATGTCTGTCTTTTCATCCATCTATCTCTCCTTCTATCATCCACTTATTCAGCAATCAATCAATCCATTCATCTGTCTGTTCATCTATCCCTCTATCCATCCACCTATTCATCAACCAATCAAACCATTCATCTGTCTGTCCATCTATATAACTTTCCATCTATCCATCCATCTATATTTCTATCCAACAACCTGTGGATTCATCTATTCATCTATCCATCTATTTATCCCATTATCAAATGAAATTTAATATCCCTCTCTCGTCTATCCATTTATTTATTTATCCATATATCTATCCATATAATTATCCATATTTTCATCCATCTATCTATCCATCTCCATTCCATTCACCAGAGCTATAGAGACTTGAATCGTGGACTACACGTATGTGCAGCAGAAGCTCTATCGACTGAGCTATTGAGTAGTCTTAATAAGGAAAGTTATTTCCACGGAAGAGTGGATGATATTTTATCTATCGAACTATTCATTCAACATTTCCTTTATCCATCCATGTATCCTTCCATAAATATAGATTGGGCTGAATCTTTATCCCTCTCTGTCACTGTCTCTATGTCTTTGTTTCTGTATGTGTATCTCTCTGTCTCTATCTTTGTCTGCCCCAATATCTGTCTGTTTTTCTATCTTATAAAAAATATAATTGTCTAATATGTGGGTGAGAGCTATGTAGAGTGAACTACTACAAAATAGAATACACACCCCATTACTCTGAGAAAGGCACGTGGCTTGGGAAACCTCTGACTCTGAAGACAATCTCTTTTATGGGAGTAAGGGCCAATTATGAACATCAGGAAATTTATGTTAGTTTTCCCGAAATCAGTGTATAATGGTGTGTATTTGAAAAATGTTTTTTTTTTTAAGTTTATTTTGAAAATATTTAGCAGTGTGGCTGGCAGGCAGTGACAAAAATCGTCGTAGGAGTCTGAATGTGGCCCTAGCATGCCATTCACTTTTGAATTCTGGGGACCCCGACCAGCCTATGTTCATCCTATACCCCATACCATTCCTAATTACCACTAAAATCTAATTAAATAATGAAAACTAATAATGCTATTAACGTTGATATTTTTACACAAAGCAAACCTAAACAAAAATTCTGTTGTCATCATTGTGAAATTAGGATTTTCAAGAGGAATGTCTGTTCCCGCCAAGCACACACCGAAACTACGACGTTGGTACAACGTTGGAACAAGTTTTAACACCTCCTAACCAGTTATAACAACCAATATAGCAAGTTGTAACAGCGTTCTAATACGTCATAAACACGTTAAGCCAAGATGTAACAACTTTATTACAAGTTGTAACAAGCGGAAAATAGAGACAGTTTCGGTTTGTGTTTCCAGGGTTGTGAAAACGTAATATATCAATATATAACATATTACATGATAATGTGTATGAATAAAAAGGGCTGTTTTTAAAAGAAACTTGGTCTAGGGTTAAGAATATTGATACCAATATATAATAAGAATAAAGCAAACCATTAAAGTGAGTCATATAATTAATGAATGATCACCATGAAAGACTTCCCAGGATAAATAACTATTGTTAACCTTTGACATGGATAATAAATAAACAATCATTACAAATGTTAACAAACAGTTCAATGACTTACTAAACGCTTCCAAGTTATGATATCTTCAACTTCCAACCAATTCCTGAAAAGAAAAAGAAAAATCAAATATCTCTGGCTCTCTCCTTATATATATGATTCACTTAGAATGTTTACCTAACATTAGCGCATTAGAAGCTTGAACCTAGAAACTCTCATTTGATGAGCATTGGTGTTGAGTGAACAAGTTTAAAATGCGAATGCCATAGAATGAATGATTGCTGATGGACTGTTGCTTTAGAAAATGGTCTCATACGAAATTTTCAGAATGTTATACATAACATTAAGGACACTAACATCTCTCTCGTGTTAATGACTCTCATGTACTGACCAGTGAAATAAGAACTTTGTTTTCTCGCACAGGTTTCTACCTTGTCCAGCACTCAAGTGAGTGATATGGGGGGAGGTAATACTAGGAAGTAGTGCAGAATGAAAATAGGTTTGTGCTTCTGCTTCAATTAACGTTTCGCAACAGCTGATGTCGAAAAGGTAAAAAGGATATCTTAATGATGAAAGTTTCTTGGCTGTTGGGGAAGAAATTACCAGTAGGATTTGTGTTATTTATTTTAGTTATTATTATTGATTTGTTTTTTAAACTACTTATATTTAATTTGCTATTAAAGAATTTCTTTATAGTGGACTGAATAGGTTTAATTTGAACCCACTAGAAACCTCCTTCACGAACTTATAGGGTTTATTGTAGAATGTTCTACTAAATCAAACTGATTGATTTATAAAATTTATTACTACGGGTTATTCTAATGTTTAACTCCTATTACTTGTACAAAAGCTAAGCTGTCTTTGTAGAATGTATCCTGGTTAACAAGCAAGAAACATGTCCTCAGTGAACTCGGTCTCCACTCAGACCGTCTGGTAATGGCGTCCCTGTGTGTTGTGTGATTAACCCGTCCAGTTGCTATCTCATGCGGTCACAACTTCACCTGCCAGAATCTTACAGTGTAAAAATTTCTAACAACATCTATCCTGCAGATATGACATAAGAATGGTTATTAGTTTATAGTAATGTCACAGTCAGGAAGGAGTCAGCTAGATCAACCGTTCCTTGTGTGACTGGGCCTCTCCTCTCCTCAGTGCCTGGTGGGCTAGATACATATATGTAGGAGGAGTGTGGGAGGGAGCCGTGGAGCCCCGGTACACTACGCTGCACTCCTCAGTTCTGCAATAGTCGCCTGTCTGTCAAGACGTGAATTTCTAAGCTGCCGGATACAACTAGACTTTCCGCCTAACGCGACGTTAATTAATGTCTCATCATCCGTCTAATTTCATCTAGCGCATTTCACTGCAAAATCCGGTTTGCGTTAGTTGATATTCATCTTAGATACAAGTGATTTAAGAAGAGAGAAAAGTGCCCACCACGCGATCACTGCAGAAGCAACGTGACTGCCTAGTATTACAATCTGTAGTTATCGTGAGCATCCGTGTGCCTAATGCCATGAGGCAGGTTTGATAGTGCTAACGTAATTAGTTATTGATTGTTATTTTCTGTGTGGCAATGTTAACATAATTATTCATTGATTGTTACTGTCTGTGTGACAGAGGGATTAACGTAATTAATTGAAAATTTGATTTGATTGAAGTCCAAGGGACAAGTGTCCCTTGGACACTTGTCCGCCGGTGGACACTCCCACCGCCGGTTACGGTGGCAGGAGAAGGGCCACTGGGACACACGTCTCTTAAGAGTACGCGGTTTGTTACCAATAACAGAAGACCAACAACTCTGCCAGCGGGTAAGGATGGAGGCATGAATAACTGGGTAAATGTCGGAATAAGGAATACTTTTTCGGGAGATGGGACAAGCGCGGATAGATTCTTTAGTGGCAGCATCCGCACGCTCATTTAAAGAGACACCAACATGGCTGGGAACCCAGCAAAATGCAATTGACTTAAATCTACTGGAGAAAAGAAACAGCCAATGTTGAATCCCGACAACCACCGGGTGGACCAGATTAAAGGACCCTAAAGCCATGAGGGCACTACGAGAGTCAACTACCACCACAAAGGAGGATTGACACCGGGAAAGCAGGAGACGAAGAGCATAGAGAATAGCATAAAGTTCTGCTGTGAAGATGCTAGCCTCCAGAGGAAGGCGACACATATAAGTGTGGTCAGGAAAAGCAACAGAGTAGCCAACACCGTCAGCAGACTTAGACCCATCGGTGAAGATGGGAACGGAGTGGGAGTGAGAAGAAAAGTTCTCAAGGAAGAGGCGTTTCAGAACTGTAGGAGGGGTAAAAGCTTTAGTGATGCGGGTCAGAGAAGTAAAAAATTTGGGAAGGGGGACCCTCCATGGAGGTAAGGAAGGAACAATACGAGGAGAAACATTGGTAATATGAGCTGAAAGAGAATGCTGTAAGCGAGACAAACGGACAGAAAGAGGGAGGAGGTGAAGAGGAACAGGAACTACAGGAGGGGTAAAAGTCAAAGCACGATAGAGGCGAGAGTGAGGATGCTGTAAGGATCACGCAAGATAGAGAAGACTGTAGCGATCACGGTGATCCTGGAGAGACAGAAAGCCAGTGTCAGCGTACAAGCTGAGGGCAGGAGTTGAACGAAAAGCACCAGAGCTGAGGTGCAACCCAGTATGGTGCAAAGGATCAAGATGGCGAAGAGTAGAAGGAGAAGCAGAAGAGTATGCTATGCAGGACAACCATAATCGAGTTTAGACAGGAAGAGAGAGGAATGCAAATAGAGAAGTGTGCGCCTATCCGCTCCCCAAGAAGTATGGGACAAAACCTTTAAGTAGGTTAAGGGCCTTAATGCATTCAACACGGAGGTAAGAGATATGGGGCGACCAAGACAAACGAGTGCCAAGGAATAACCCCAAAAGCTTCGCGAAATCTTTGTACTCAAGGGGATGACCATAAAGTGACAAAGAGGGACGAAGAGCGACCCGCTTCCGAGTAAAAGTCATGGCACAAGTCTTAGTGCTAGAGAACTTGAAGCCATGACCGGTGGCCCAAGACGACACGGCATCAATCGCAAGTTGAAGCCGCCGTTGACGGAGAGGCGAATCATCACCCGGACAGCAAAGAGTAAGATCGTCAACATAAAGAGCAGAGAAGATGCCAGAAGGAAGGGAGGAAAGGAGACCATTGAGGGCAACCAGAAAAAAAGTAGTACTCAGAACACTACCTTGGGGCACACCTTCATACTGCCGAAAAGAGGCAGAGAGAGAGAGTGGCACCAAGCCTGACGCGAAAGGTACGACGAGAGAGAAAGCTTTGAAGGAAGAGAGGGAGATTACCACGAAGGCCAAAAGAACGAAGTTGGGACAGAATATGGTATCTCCAAGTCGTGCCATAAGCCTTTTCCAGGTCAAAAAGAACAGCAACAACGGAGGTCTTCGCAGCAAAAGCAGTACGAATATAGACATCCAAGTTCACCAGGACATCAGTCGTGCTGCAGCACTTGCGAAAACCAAATTGAGAAGGAGGGAGGTGGCGATGGTGTTCCAAGAACCACATCAGACGGACAGTTACCATACGCTCAAACAGCTTGCAAACACAACTCGTGAGAGTTATAGGGCGGAAGTCCGTAGGGGACGTACCGAGAGACCCTGGTTTCCGAATAGGGAGTACAACGGCATCGAGCCAGTCCTCAGGGACGGACGACGACTCCCAGACCTGGTTATACAGACTCAGTAAATACTGAGACGTGCACGGAAGGAGATGGCGAAGCATCTCATAATGAACGTCATCCGAGCCCGCCGCCGTAGATCCGCAGAGGGGCCAGGGCAGACTGAAGTTCAGAAAGAGAGAAAGGATCGTTATAGGGAAGGCGGAGATGAGTGCGGAAATCTAAAGAATAAGATTCAAGAACAGGCTTACGAAGAAGGAAGGATTGAAGAAGATGAGAACCAGAGCTAACAGAAGAAAAGTGGGAACTCAGTTTGGTCGTGACCTTCACTGGATCCGCCACAAGAGTACCACGGAGGTGGAGAACCGGCGAGACATCCGGAACGAACTTGCCCGCAATCTTGTGGATCTTCTTCCAGATCTGCGGTAGAGGAGTATCGGACGTAATGGTGGAAACATAAGATTTCCAACTCTCACGTTTAGGTGTATGGATGGTCCTACGGGATACCACACTTGCCTTCCGAAACAGAATAAAAGAATCAGTCGTCTGCCGGCGGCGGTGCCTCTTCCAGGCTGCATGCTTACAGCAGACAGCCCGAGCACAGTCCGCATTCCACCAGAGAACGCACTTCCATGTGCCCCCGGAGAAAGAGCAAGGCATAGAGCTGAGGGCAGCGTTGAAGACAGTGTCATAAAAAAGGAGGGCGCGAGGAAGAGGCAGAGAGGAGAGGTCAGAGAGAGTAACACGGAGGGTGAATAGGCACCAGTCAGCCTTGGCAAACTGCCACCTAGGGAAGGAAAGGGGAGGGTAGAAAGAGAAAAAGGAAACGAGGATGGGGAAATGATCACTGTTATGGAGGTCATCAAGAACCTGCCACGTGAAATCTAAGTAAAGGGACGACGAGCAGAGAGAAAGATCAAGACAGGAAAGGGTGCGAGTTCAAGAGTCCACATGAGTGGGCTCACCAGAATTCAAAAGAGATAGAGAAGAAGCGAGGACGAACGGTTCGAGAAGACTGTCTCGTGGGTTTGTCAGAACATCACCCCAGAGGGAATGTCGACAGTTGAAATCACCCAAAAGGAGCACCGGCTCTGGCAAGGAGTCCAGGAGGTGCTTAAGATCAGGAAGAGAAAGCAGAACATTTGGAGGGAGATAAATGGAACAGACTGTATACCATTTACCCACAAAAACACGGGCAGCAGAACAATGGATAGGTGACGGAAGAAGTAGGGGGACGAAGGGAATATCAGATCGAATTAAGAGAGCAGTAGAGTTACGGGCCCCAGCAAGAGCTGGGGGGGGGGGGAAGAAAGGAATAACCACGAAAGTGACCAGGACGAGCACCAAGCATGGGTTCCTGGAGACAAACACAAAGTGGTGTAAACTGTGTAATTAGAAGTTGGAGTTCATGGAAGTTGGCATAAAATCCACGAATATTCCACTGAAGAATAGACATTACCAAAGAGAAAGGACAGTAACAGAGAACAAGAAAGAAATAAAGGTATAGAAGAACACAGTTTATTAAAGAATCTCAGGATCAGGGTCGGCAAAGTCAGGGTTAGGGGGCGTGGGTAAACTTAGTAAGGATAGAGGGAAGGGAGCAAGAGGACAGGCCAGAGGCGGACTGACGGGGTCTGCAGGGGGAGGAGGCAACTGAGAGAGGCAGGCAAGGACAGCTGGAGGAGGGGGGGCAGAAGGCAGGGAGTGCACCTCAGCAAGGGCAGCAACCGAGAGGGAATCGGGGGCGAAAGAAACCTCCATATCTGGGATAGGGGGTTCGACCACTGAAATTGAAGGGGATGTAGTGACAGAGTCAGAGGGACGGGGTGAGGAAGAGAGCGAAGCCTTCTTACCCTCTGTAGAGGAAGAAGGAGAGGAGCCAGGCTTACGTTTCTGACTCGAAGAGACAGGCGTTCCAGTAACAACGTACCGGGCGACAGACTCAATGGTCTCAGCAGGAGAAGAGGAACGGGAGTGAATAACACAAAGATTGTTGGGAGGATGATGGATATCAGCCTGGACAGACAGGTGGCGTGGAATGTCAAGAGACTACGGGGAGGGTCGGGAAGAAAGAGTGGGGGGAGATGGGGAAGAAGACAAAGGAGATATGGTGGACTGGGTAAGAAGGGGGGAAACCCCAGATGGAGAACCAGGAGGGAGGCCATCTGGGACAGGAGGCAAAAGAATAGGGGAGAAGGTGGTGGGTGTGGTCGGGTTTAAGGCCTGGAAACGGTTGTGAGACTGAGGAATGTGGGAAGGACGAGGAGAGGTAGAACGCAACACGCGAGCGTAGGATACGCCCCCGAAAGGGGTGAGACGACGAACTTGGCGTCTCGCTTCAGGAAAAGACAGACGATCACGGTGCTTCAAGTTGAGGACGGCTTCTTCGAGTTTGTAGTGTACACACGAGCTTGAGAAGCTAGGGTGGGCCTCACCCCAATTGAGGCAGTTAGCCTGGGAAGAAGTGCACTCGGATTTAGAATGACTATCGTCTCCACACATGGGGCATAGATACACAGAGCTGGTGCATTTGAGGACACCGTGCCCGACCTTCCAACACTTATTGCAAAGTCTAGGAGAGGGAATGTACAACGGAGCATCTGGCACCAGCAAGAATAATAGAGGGCGGAAGGGTCTTACTATCAAAGGTGATTTTTACAACTCGAAGGGGCTGACGGCGACGACCACGAGAGGGGTCGAGTAAACGTGTCCACCTGGAGGACAGAATGGCCTTGGGCTTCGAGGATATGTTTAATATTCTCATGGCAATCTTTGAGGTCCCGAACACCAGTTGCAACATGGTGTGGGAGGAGTACAGTGCCAACACTGGCATTTAACCGAGCGTTTTTGGAGACCCGAACAGGGGTCTCTCCAATGCAGGACAAAGCGGCTAAGCGAGTAGCTGCATCCTGAGGAGCAGCGATGACACGCGTACCATAACTGGTGGAGCCAAAAGTAACAGAGGCATCTACTGAATCAACACGGTGTTTATGGAGGGAAAAATCGTCAGGAGGAGTAGAATCCAGATGGTGGAGATCAAAGTATTTAGCCCACGTAGCGGTCCAAACAAGGCGTTGTAAGTAGTATTACGGGAAGGGATCGTGCGAGTGCGGCCGTGGCGGGAACGGCGTTGAGAACCCCCAGAGAGGGGGGGGTAAAAGGCGCAGTAGTCACAATGAGAGACGAAGCCGTGCCAGGGGACGAGGTGGTCACCACTGGGGGCTGGGGTCGACCCTACCGCAGAGGAGGGAGGGGAGCTGAGGGGAGTAGTCAGGTCGTCGGGGCCCAATGCAGCAGGGGCTACAGAGCCTGGTCTTCCAACACAGTCCGACTCGGGGGCTTGGTCGCCCACCCCACCAGCGTGAGAAAGTACAAGGGAAACATTATCAGCAATGAAAACGAGGGAAAACTTTCATTCACGAATGTGCCCCCACACCCACCATGGAGCCACAATTGGAGGCAGGACACCCAACAGAAAGCTATCGCCGATCTTGCCTGGGCCCCCTAGGGGTGCGTCGTGAGTATACGCCCCACAAACACCACGTTAAGAACCGTGAGTCCGTCGAGAGCGGGTTCAGTGACGAAAGGGGGATTGACAATAAAAGGTTCCCCTCGCTCGAGACTTTGGGTACTACAGTTCTACGGGTGCAAGAGTATGCCTTCTCAAACACCCAGGCATCAAAACAAAAGATGGTCGAAAGAATAATCAAAACAGGCAAAAGGTCGGCAGGAAATGACAATTTGATAGGAGAAGAGGGGGGAGAAAAATGTAACACAAGGAAAAGGAAAAGGGGTCTGGCAAAATTGGTAAAGGCAGCAGCAGGAGCATAAGGCTGTAAAAGGACAGTGGACTGACCCATGGAGCATCACACTCCGGCAGCTGCCCACCAAGCCCCCTCACGGCGGCAACGGGCCAGACAGTGAAGGGGAGTCTCTTAAGAAACGCGGAGTTGAAACATTGAAAGGAGTGGGGAAGCAAATGATAGGGGAAAGAGTGCAGAGAAATGAAACAAAAAAACAAAAATCTAAAAAAATTAGTAAACATTCAGTGTTTTACTAAAGCTAAATATATTGTGTTGTCATAAAATTCTTCTCACTCGGCTGGTGTTATCTAAAGCACGAACATGGCTGGATATAAGGCTCTTGGCCTTCAGGTCCTATTAGAACACTATACCACTGCTGTTAGTAAGGCTTTCCCTAAAGTATTCCCCCCCCCCCGATTGCTAAAATCAACAATTGCAAGCAGACAAACGGTGGATGAATTACCTGTGAATTCTGGGGTCAATAATAAGTTTACAGACACCTATCTGGAATTTATCACAAAGGTGTGAAAGGTCAGCTGGTGGATTTAACATCTCTTGCTTTGGATTTGTCTATCGGTCTAACTGAAGAAGAAGGAATAACACTTTTAGGAGATACTAAAAACATCTCGTTAGTGAATGGATTGTCGGAAACACTATTCAAATCCGCTATTTGTGTATTTAAACAAAACAGTAGTTGAAACCAGCTCATAATTCTCATTTTGGTTGTACGTAAAGTTACTATCTACGATTTAAGGGTGTAAGGCTACGCGCCATGATAAGCTGTACCAGTTTTTTAATCGTGTTGATCCTGGCAAAATTGAACCTGGATATTTCACTAATGCTTCGGTTCGAAAGAAACAGCGGATGGCTGATATGAAAACAAGCGGTGTAAATACTTGCTTCAAACTAATGTTGGATGTCACATCAGTTAGTGAATACATTTTAGATAATGTAGACATTAGGGTGCGCCTCGAACTTCAACCCGATAAATGGGTTGTACTCAGTGATAATGAACAAGCAAATCTTAAATATAATATCAAGTCTACATGTGTATGGAGTTGATAGGGTATTGCCTTGTCCTGAAGGATTAATAGACATAATTGCTACGTCCTTTTTCCTATTAATAGACATAGTTAATAGTTGCTAAGGGCTATTTGGCCATTGTCACCCACACGTGCATAACAAAAAAAGATTTTTATACTAAACCTGTTAATTTATGTTCTCTGATCATGGAAAAAAAATCGTAGGTGGCATATTTTGCCTGTTATAGGGCGGGAAAGTCTGGCAAAAAAATCAGACGCTGACTCATCATGCGTGCCAGACGTTCTGCTCCGCCTCAGCTGTCAGGCAGGAGTGGCCACAAAGAGATAATTACCTAATTATTTCAATGTCGCTGATTTATTTTTTTTCGTTTTTTGCTGTAATATTATTCAATAGTGTGTAGTGTGATATATTTATATAATAAAATGCGTGAATCATCGCTGAACTCAAAATTATGGTGAGCATATTGTTGATTCAATTATGTTCATCAAACAGTGAACAAATACTTTGTCGGTTATTACACTCTATACACAGGTTATATATAAGTATTTGCATATTTTGTTCACCATAACGAACCACTAAGTTGGTATTATGAGTCAAAAAGTAACGAAGAGTGACCGCCACACACCAGCCAGCCACTCACTCCCTCAACTCACTGACTTGCCCACATTCTCCTCCCACAATACAGTTTTTGCTTTTATGCAATATATACAGACGTTATATATAAGTATCTACATGTTTTGTTGACCACAACTGTTCAACAAAGCTGATATAGTTAGTTCAGGCACTAAGAGACGTCGCTACACAGTCAGATGGCGGCTGTTAGACAACCGCCCTCACACATTCAAGGTCAGACGCAATAAAATTTCTCCCCTAACAATACTGTTTGTGGTGTTATTACCCTATATACACACATTATATATAAGTATTTACAAGTTTTGTTCGCCATAACCGTTCAATTAGTCCGGTATAGTGCCCAAAGAGCATAGTGGCCACCCCTATCCAGCATGATAAATCATGCAGATGTCACCACCTCCCTCGCCAAAATGGCTTCTCCACACTCATTTTACTGTTATTATACTATATATACACGTTATATAGAAGTATCTACTTCTGTGTTCACCATAATGAACCACTAAGTTGGCATACTGAGTGGCAGTGGCAGCCCGCCTCAGTCTGTCACTTGCTCCCTGTTACCTATCGTTCGTTACGGCTCGTGACCCTACAGCAGCCAAGCTTTAATTACGTCTAGGGATACGAGAAAACGGCTGTTCTCAAGAGCGGATCACCAGTATAACCCCTTAATAAGTAATGAGCACATAAATAAAAATCTTCCTTTAGGACTGAAGAATAGATACAAAATTACAAAATATTATATAGATATATATTCAAGACAGTATAATATAAAAACACAGATGGTAAAGTTAACTTATACAACAAACCAAAGTATTGTCATTTCACTTAATATAATATAATAAAATATGGCACAACAAGAAATAAACAGACTTATCTCCCACATGTTATCCCTTCGAGTCCTGTTCAGCTACTGAACTCACGCTCTGTCGCCACCCACATTCTCACCTCCCGTCTGCCTCATCCCAGGATGAGGGATGGAAACTAAGGACTTTTTAATATTTAAAACTAATTGAACAACCACTTGTTCTCAAAACACACAAGAATGCAAATTACAGATAATAGTTACTTACAAAATATATAAGTACAATGCCACCTGTTTAATTACAGAAAATAAACAATTACCTAACTAAATAAAAGTGACATCTGGAACTCTCAACTGAACAGGTCCAGCTTCCCGTATCTAACAGGTACTAGACGTGTGCAAAAGCAACCGCGCTCCTGTCTCCACTGACGCTGCCACACCACACGATAATTTACAACAACACAATGTGTGTACATATACAGGCAATGATATAATAAAATAAAACCAGTTATTTTAAATTTATATACGTATTCTGCTAGGAGTACGTAACACTTCCACCTCCAAGAAAAAAAATGCAATAGATTGAAGATCAATGGCATTTTTTCAAAGTAAAAGGTATGACACTTGAGATTTATGGTATTAATTACACCAAACATGTAAAAATAATAAGAACACATTTCTGGACCAAAATGAAAACACTCCAAATATAGTCTTACAGGAAACTCAGAAATTTCAGTCTTATGACTATGTTCTACATATGTGTCACTGGAGTATGCAAATTTATCTCTCCAAGGTACTATCTCATATATTTCACTTTGTTTTAGATCATATTTCACACTC
Source organism: Procambarus clarkii (assembly GCF_040958095.1). Taxonomy (NCBI): domain Eukaryota; kingdom Metazoa; phylum Arthropoda; class Malacostraca; order Decapoda; family Cambaridae; genus Procambarus; species Procambarus clarkii. Next base: position 2,171,945 of record NC_091237.1, read on the forward strand.
CTATCTACAACAGTATCATTAGTAGCATGAATAGAATTGTCAATAAAGGTAGCTGCTTTCACACAGTTATCATGGCAATTTATCTTCCTATCTGTTTCCACTATGTCTCTAAGATCAGTTCCGTATTTCCATGTGATCCCTTTTCCACATGGTGAAGTTTTCCAAGACAGACTCCATTTTCCATTACTCCCTTTTTCTGGAGCTGAACTGCTTAAGTGAAGCTGACTGGATGTTGAGTAGATTTGGGACTTCTCCTGGGTATGCTCTGACACAGACATCTGCTCTTCATCACTCTTGATCCTCTGTGGAACACATACTCTCGCCCAATGGATACTAAAATTAGAGAAATTAGCATTAAACCTGACAATTATGCATAGGACTTTCCCATTCATAGAACTTTCCGAAACACAAGACACCGACTTAGCAAACCGTTGACCTTCAAACCAAGAAATACAACCCAAGATAAGTGCAAAGACTACCTGATCGAACTGACTCAGATGATCCATAAGGAACACAGAAATCAATTGCCTCATAACTCTGTCATAACGATCAGTGAAAGAAAACAGGCATATGCCTAGGCACCATATCTCAATCATAACTCTCAAGACAAGTTCACACCCCCTGATGGTGAACTTGAACACAACACACACTATCATCAACCTTCTAGTCTTCCAAAAGACCAAGTAAAACATACCGAAAACTTGACAACCCTCACCATCACTTCCCAAGTGATTTACGTCTGATGACAAACAATCAACCAAGAGGTTTAAGGGTCTTAACATCTTGAAGATGCACAGCAGGTTATCTGGGAAACACCCAAGGACAATCTGAAACCCTTCACAATGATTAACACTAGGTAGGATAACCTTATCTCCCAACTTGAAATGCACACCTGGAGCCTCAAACATCTGCTCCCCAGTATGATTTAATCCTTCACCCACAATATGATTCTGAAAATCAACTCCAATATGACTCTGAAAGTCAACACCACACTTGAGTGGAACATACACTTTTATCACTCGTGCATCAAAATTAACTGGATCTGAATATAGAGACACTGCTCTAGCATAACTCACCACTTCCTCAGAACTGGATGCACAACCTACTTGAGTAAACTCTCTCTGCTCCACCACAAGGCTTGACAAAGATGTCCCACAGTCCATTACTTCACAAGAAAATGGCTCCTGCAGAATAAAAGTAGACTTCAACATCATACACACACTCTGACTCAATGTACACAATGAGAAATACTTACTCCACATAGAATAAGAATCACAACTCCGCAACTTAGATCCAATTGCTACTTTACCACTCTCAATTGTTTTACCAAAATTTCCTCCCATGACTTCTGGAGCTGCTTGGAGTACTGTCTGCTCACAATCAATAATATCACTACCAAGCTGGGTCACATCCTCACAGACAACTGAAGAGGGAGGCTCAATGGGTCTCCATCTACTCAACAGAAGCTGATCCTCTGGCTGCTTTCCCACACTCTCCAAAACTGGATCTACAGTACAGACTGTCTCCTTGCTTCTCTCTGAAATCTTAGGGTCAGTTCTACTCAAAGCACTTAAATGAAGGGAATCTGAAGCGAGCGGGCAAGTAACAGGTAGTTTGACCTCCTCCCTTATTATATCACCTTGACTAGGGTGAGGCGGGGCCTCCACAACGGACTTACTCTCGACAACTGATTCTAAACTTGGAGTGAGCGGGAATACTTCTGCCAACCCAACATCTTGTCCTAAACCATTCACTTGGCTGGAATACAATAGAGTCGTGGCTTTTAAGTTTCTCTCAACTCCTGGCACAACGTTCGTAGTGAGCGGGCAAGACAATGGTACATGGACATCCTTTCCCAATTTATTGGAATAAAGCAGAGTCATAGTATCAGGCTTACTCTCAACAACTAAATCGGCCACATAGGAATCTGGAACAACCACATCCCACTTCTCCACTGAAGGGGTACTGGTTACTGGAACAAATGCTTGAGTAACAACATCAGAACTGACAACTGGATTTATATTAGTACTGACATCAGCACAGGTAGAAGGGACAAAACCATCTTCTACAACAGGTTCATTCATAGAACTAACTTCAGCACAGGCAGAATAAACATGGTCTGCAACTGGCTGTTTACACAAACGGGGATCAATCTCACCCACAACATGATTTATGGCCACATCATTACCCAATATAACATCCACACCTGGGATGGGCAACTGTGTACTAACACCCACAGTGCATAAACTTGGTGTAATGGTGGATCTGAAATTAATGTCTATTAGAGGTACAGTTTTACATCCTGCAACACTCTGAAGAACAACAAACTTTCCAGTATCTCTCTTTTCAACATCAGAAAGAATACTGGATGAAATTATGGTTTGGGAAGCACATGTATCACGAAGAATAACCACTGGCTTCCACTTCCCATTAATACACAAAACTTCACCTGAAGACATATATGGTGAATACTGTTTCACCCAATTGGGGTTTACAGTTACATGTTTATTAGTAAGTTTATTTTGCACACCTCTGCAATAAATGAGACCAGTTGGTCGTAACTCAGGGTGCAATATAAAACATGAATTAATTCCATGGCCTTTTCTCTTACAATGGGAACAAGACCTTACAGTGGACACACCTGTGGAACCAACTGTAGGTTTAGAAATAACCTTATTATTATTTGACATTCCTGACAATGAAGTAGCAGGGTTAGGTTTTGTAAGAGAAGAGCTCATGGGAGTAACTGGAGTACTAGGACGGGATGGATTCTGATAAGGAGTTCGGTGAGCATTATAATTTACTCTACGACTAGACTTAGGTGAAGTGGCCGTAAACTGGGCCTTAGTCAACAACTCATGCTCATCCGCGAGCTTTGACAGCTCATAAATGTCTGTTACATTCTTTTGTTCTGCCATAAAAGTAGACAACTGGTCTGGGAGACATGACAATACTTCTTCCATTATAAGAAGATTCTTTAGAGCATCAAAATCAGTGACTGAAAGTGACTTTAACCATCTGTTACAAAAATTCGTCTTCTGACGAGTAAAATCTGCTATTGTCTGATCACTTATCCTCCTTAGATTCCTAAACTTTTGCCTGTGTGCCTCTGGATTTAATTGGTATGCATTTAAGATGCTTTTCTTTACAAATTCGTAATCAAAGCTATGAGCGTCAGGTAGGGATGTGAAAACCTCCTGACTACGCCCCTTAAATTGAGACTGCATAATGGCTACCCACTGATCCCTTGGCCAGTTCATACTGATGGCAATTTTATAAAAATGTGCAAAGAAAACCTCAGGATCCTCCTCATTGAACTTGGGCAACTCTATATACTTATGCGTCCTTATGGGATTATTATCACTATTTATTGAAACATTACTACTATTTCCATGCCCAGCTGCCATACGCTGTGATTCAAGCCTGAAGTTAGTGTCAGCCATTTGTTGTTGAATCTCTAATTGTTGCTTTTTTGTGGCTTCTATTTGCAACTGTGCCTCAATTTCTAAACGTCTAGTCTCAAGCTCCCTCTGCTGAGCTTCAGCCTCTAATATTTGCTGTTCTTTTTGAGCTTCAAGTTCTAATCGGCGAGCTTCTAACTCAAGACGCTTTAACGTCATCTGATCACTCGACTCCTCTTTTAACTCTTCTAGAATTTCTTCATCTAACTCTCCATTCTCAACAAAATGTGTCACAATGACTTTCAATATTTGGGCTTTAACCATTCTATTGTTGGCGGTCAAATCCAAATGATTTGCCATTTGTATTAACTCAGTCTTTTTAAGGCTCTGAATCCCTTCAAAGTCTGGGTGAGCCACCAACGCTGCAACTTTCTCCTCCATCGTTACTAACACTTGGCACTTGATTCACAACAATAATTAAAAACAATGGCACTGCACTACACTTCACTGTAAAATTGTCACCACACTGAAAATTCGCTTGGCCTCACTGCACAAACAAAATATATAGGATGACTTACCTCAAAATCGTGAAACGTTGTTACTTGACACACAGGAAGGCTTGCTTGGCACATGGAATAGTTCTTAAGAAACACACAGACACTTAACACAATGGTACCTAGGAAGGCAAGGTTAGATTAGCATAATTAAGGTTAAGTGGGAACAATATTTCCCAGCACAGGCCCCCATAACTCTTTGTTACCTATCGTTCGTTACGGCTCGTGACCCTACAGCAGCCAAGCTTTAATTACGTCTAGGGATACGAGAAAACGGCTGTTCTCAAGAGCGGATCACCAGTATAACCCCTTAATAAGTAATGAGCACATAAATAAAAATCTTCCTTTAGGACTGAAGAATAGATACAAAATTACAAAATATTATATAGATATATATTGAAGACAGTATAATATAAAAACACAGATGGTAAAGTTAACTTATACAACAAACCAAAGTATTGTCATTTCACTTAATATAATATAATAAAATATGGCACAACAAGAAATAAACAGACTTATCTCCCACATGTTATCCCTTCGAGTCCTGTTCAGCTACTGAACTCACGCTCTGTCGCCACCCACATTCTCACCTCCCGTCTGCCTCATCCCAGGATGAGGGATGGAAACTAAGGACTTTTTAATATTTAAAACTAATTGAACAACCACTTGTTCTCAAAACACACAAGAATGCAAATTACAGATAATAGTTACTTACAAAATATATAAGTACAATGCCACCTGTTTAATTACAGAAAATAAACAATTACCTAACTAAATAAAAGTGACATCTGGAACTCTCAACTGAACAGGTCCAGCTTCCTGTATCTAACAGGTACTAGACGTGTGCAAAAGCAACCGCGCTCCTGTCTCCACTGACGCTGCCACACCACACGATAATTTACAACAACACAATGTGTGTACATATACAGGCAATGATATAATAAAATAAGACCAGTTATTTTAAATTTATATACGTATTCTGCTAGGAGTACGTAACACTCCCTCCATCACCTCACCTTACTCGCCACCATTCTCCTCCCACCATATTGTTTTTGCTTTTATTCACTATATATAGACGTTATATATAAGTATCTGCACGTTTTGTTCACCCATTGCGAACAACTAAGCTGCTATAATGAGTACAGACAGTAAAAGGTGGTCACACAGAGTCAGCAGATAACGCTACATCCCTCCCTACCAAGATTACTCCTCCCACTACGGCCCTAATTAACAAAACAATCCTGTTATTATCAGAATCCTGGTCATTTTGATCACAGTCAGGGGTCTTCTGTAATATTATAATCGCTAAATAATAGCATGAACATATATATTATGGCATTTTTCGGCGATGCTGTGGGTTACAAGCTGAACAGCAGTGCTGTGAGCTCATGCTGCATGCGCCAGCCTTGGTGGCTCACTCACTACTGAGGCCCTCACACCCGGGAATGTGGCCCACGATTTTTTTTTAAATGGCGTTTGTTTACAAAAGCCCTGATGAAGGTGAGGTGAACCCCGTGTATCCGCGGGTCGAATAAATAATGTGTAGTACTCCATCATAGTACTAGGACAAGAAATTGAGTGGGTTACCTCTTTTCAATACCTAGGAGTCATAATAGACAATCAGTTGAAATTCACTCAAGAAATTGAATATCTTCGGCAACGCCGAAAGCCAGAAACTCAGTTTTGCGCTCTCTGACCAGTCTTAGAGAGGGTGCATCTCTACCAGTACTCAAAATGTACTACATTCAAGCAGTTATGTCACTCATCGACTATGCTGCTCCTGCTCTTACATCCCTCAGTGATAACCAGTGGGAGAAACTGGAAGTGTCTCAAAATGGTGCTCTGAGAACAATGCTGGGAGCATCTATATGGCCGCGTAGAGAGAACTTTAGAATGGAAACAAATTTACCAGCGTTAGAAAACAGGATGAAACAAAGGATAGCCACCATAATAGGAAAACTTACTGGAACAACCGCCAGGCTGTCAATCAGAGACAGCATACAGAGATCCTTTCAGAATTACCTACAGTACAGAACAGGCTCATGGATGGATAATGTGGTCAAGATTTTAGAGAAAATGGACATGAAATGGACCATTAAAAACAAAGGGGAAGATAGACCATATCAACACTTTCGACAGCCTCCTCCATGGGAAGAACCGAATCTAAAGATAATCATTGAAAGATTACCAGTTAAAAAATCAGCATGTGACCCGTAGAGGCTCAAGGAAGTAATAGAACAACAAATGGAAACTATCTCTAGACCCACAACGCCTCACATCTTCACAGACGGATCAGTTGATCAAGAAAGAGGTTCTGCTGGGGCAGCAGTTTACACTACCAACCATGAAGCTTACTGGAGCATGAATAGTGGGTGCTCAACATTGCAAACAGAATGATATGCCCTGAAGGAGGCAATAAACTATACAATTGAGAATAATTTACATGATGTCATCATTCATACAGACTCTAAATCTTCGCTCCAGGCATTGTTATCCAGTCAGCACAGAGATAATATACAACTCATCACAGAAATTCAACATATAGGAAAAGATGCCCATAATCGAGGGCTGTCAATTACCCTAAATTGGACACCAAGTCATATTGGCATAGAGGGTAATGAAAAGGCAGACTCACTAGGAAAAACTGCCACTGCTCTACCTGTTGTACAGGTTCAAATACCTCCAAGTTTCTCACAGATTAAGGAGCAAATAAAGAAGAAAATATTTTTAACTATCAAAAGTCGCCACAGAGCCAAAGTAGCGGAAGGAAGATCCACTGCGATATGGTACGAACAAGACACTGGTTACTCCTCCTTCAAGCCTGGCAAAAGGATATCCAGAGACATTGCAGTAGCCATACACAGACTCAGACTTGGTTACAAGTGCTGCTGGGAGGTAATGAACCCAATAGTTAAAGAGTGTCACATCTGTGAAACTGAAGCAGAGGCGCCACTATTACACTACTTACTGGAATGTGAAGCTACTGAAGCCCTGCGCATCAAACTCAACATCAATCCAACGACATCAGCTGCATTAGATGCACATTCCACCGCGACTACAATGATTAGAAAAGCTGTTGAGGAATGGGACTCATTAGTGAGGATTCTGCATCTACATCCGCCACCAAGATAATGCTAATAAAACAAGACTAAAACCAGTGCACTAAAACAGAAGCGATAAATAAGCAGGGAAAAAGGAGGAATCCCCCACCTCTATTTTAAACTTAGACCCAAATATCACAGGAAAAAGGTTATCATGTATAACCAAACTCAATTACGGGCTCACCATAGCCCGTGCTACATGGACACTTCGTCCTGAGTAGCTAAATCTCTAACAACAACAACAACATTCCTCATCTTCACTCGGACTACGGGAAGACATCTCCCGCCAACACATCACAAGAAGCAGTGTGATCACAATGCGACCAAAACGTCTTAAGGTCAGAGCGACTCCACTTGACGGTCATGCTATCGGGAGAAGTAATACTTTAAAGGTCCTGAAGGACGTTACTGGCCTCGAACCCGCTGACATTAATCAGGAAGGTGAAGATATCGTGCTCTTCTTTTCATGTGAAGAAGAGCTAGAAAAACTCCTCACTAACGATGCCATTCTTCGCAAAGAGCACTACCTACATCCTCACTTCCCACGTCAGTTCCTGGCCGGAAGAACTGTTTTTACCAGCAGGACCAGCCGGTGGATCTCTGAGCGACCTCAACATCATATCATAAACAATATCGAGGACGAAAACCCAAACCTGTCGGTATTCAACCTAGAGTTCTGCAACACCGACGAAACATCAATGAAGATTACGTTCACCACCATAGCTGCGGCCACCCAGGCTGCCACACAAGGATTCTACTGCTTCGGCCTAAAAATACCACCCCACCAAATAAAAAAGGAACGATACCATGAGATCCAGCAGTGCTTTAAGTGCTACGAGCTCTCCCACCCGACCAACAAGTGTCAGCACCCTGTCCAGAGGTGCAGCCTGTGCGCACAGGACCATCACTACTCCATATGCAAGGCAACAGTCCATCGTTGCTTGCTCTGTGATGGTAATCACCCCGCAATTTCCTACCGCTGCCCCCGCAGACAGGAAATCATCAAGGCCCAGGTTGAAGCTAAGAGAAACAACCCTTCTACCTCCTCGACCAGGGCCCCAAGCGTTCAACCCACCAGCTTAGCTCTTACTAATCAACCAGAAGACTTTCCGGTCTTACCAACATGTGGCTCCTCCCAGCAGGCGACACAGCCTTCTCATTGTGGACCCAAGGTCCCACATGCTCCTTCACAGCCCCCTGCATCACGTGCAGGCATTATCCCTGGTCTTATTAGACTTGCGGAAAGGCTAGCAGGACCAGACAACCATCGCTTTGTCAGTGAACTAAACGCATTATACATAGACAATGGCCTGGCCCCCATCATAGCCACTAGCGTAAATCTCACTGCCTCCTCCACAACTCCGGAGACTACCACCAGGACGACCAGGTAGTCAACTTTAGCACCGACTCCAGAACCGCCCATGACCCGGGAGACACAAACAGAGGTAATTCCTTCTCCAGCTCCCAACACTCCTACCATCACTATCTCAGCAGCCGCGCTAGCAGACGTGCTGTCTACAAACGATAACAGCACCACCAGCGCTCCTGAAATAGCTACAACCACCAATCAACGACACCTAAGCCTACCCAAGGCTGCGAGGTGAAAGACAAAAACGCCCACTACGGAGGTTATGGACTCCTCAGACGAGGAAATCATAATAGGAGCTTCACCGCCGCATCATATATACGACACCTGCACGGTTCAAGACTTCCTCATGGAGGCCACGTCACCAAACTCCAAAGACAGCACTGCTCAGCCAAAGTCGCATGCAAAGAAAAAACAGAAAACCTAGAGGTCCACACTAACCCCACCAGCTCCATAACTGGTATAGCCAGCCCTCCAGGCTGAAAACCATCATGAAGATCCCCATCCATCGCCAGATCTTTAGTATCAGCCACTGATACAGATAATGGGTCCAAAGAGCCTCCACTTACGGGCTCACCATAGCCCGTGCTACTGGAACTTATTGTTCTGAGTAGCGAATCTTAAACAACAACAACATTCCTCATCACCAAACTGTCACAGAAAAGCCATTACTTCACTATCTTCTGGAATGTGAAGCATCCAACGATCTTAGAAGTGCTTTAAGAGTCCCTGAATCTTGCAGTGGCCACCTTGAAGCATTCAACACAGCCACTCTCCTGGTCAAAAAAGGTGTCCAGCAGCTGGACACCCTCATAAAAATTGTCAAACAGTATCCTCCCCCGCGATAACAGCTTAACGATTAAATGCAAGGTAATAAAGGTAATGTGTGTTCTTTCAGTTTATCTCAAAGGTAATGTAGAGCGTGCTCTCTCAGTTTATCTCAAAGGTAATGTAGAGCGTGCTCTCTCAGTTTATCTCAAAGGTAATGTAGAGCGTGCTCTCTCAGTTTATCTCAAAGGTAATGTAGAGCGTGCTCTCTCAGTTTATCTCAAAGGTAATGTAGAGCGTGCTCTCTCAGTTTATCTCAAAGGTAATGTAGAGCGTGCTCTCTCAGTTTCCTACATTGACACAATGTTATATGTGCACAGGATTCACGAAGTTCGTAGTATAAAGCACGTGGACTAAAGCTATGGATATAAATCACGCTAGGAGTACTATTATTGGAATGAGTACTAGCCCATCATCTCTTAACAGAAGCTACTTTGGTGAGCTTTTCCCTCGGGCATCAGAATCCAGCAGTCAGGTCACTCGCTTGAGACGACCGGAGTAACCATAACGTGACTTACCCAAATGACATTTTATGACCTGAAAAAAGGTTAGCGTATCCATACCTTCGTAACAGAGATTCTCTGATTGGTTAAAGCGTCTATGCTTGACCGGCACTGAAGTACACAAATTCGCTCCTATTACACAGAAATGTGAAGATGTGCGGATAAATAGCTGAAGAGTATTAGCTTGACTACACTGTTCTATGTCCTTACATATGTCATATTAACACCAAATTCATATAAGTAACGAGCAAACGGCCAGGAATCCCAGTGTAATTATTTTCGTCTAATGAAGTGACCATGGCGGTAAATTAGATATCCCATACGGCACAACCAGAGGCAACAGTCTGAGCTGAGTGCTTTTTCATCATGGATATTTTGTCCCCAAACGCCCCTTGCCATTTCAGGGGGCTATAGGGTTTTAAATAGCTTCAGAGCACCGATCCCCCCAGCCACTGGGCATGGTGAGAAGGCACCCCCTAAGCACACATACTTCCCTGTCAACACAAACTAAAATACATATAAATGGCAGATGTCAATCTCAACCTACACGATTCGTAGTGTAATAATAACAGTTTGATGATAATAAAAACACGTAAAATGGAAAATTATTTAGTATTTTGTTTTCTTATATAAGACAACACACAAAGGGAGAGATGCACAGTATGCCATTAAAAAAGAATTAAAGCTGAGGGCAAAACAACAAGCTGCCTAAGCGGCAATATTGGTGACTTGACAGCAGCATACATGGAAAACAATTCAAAGCGAAAGCTCCTAGCAAGGCCCCGGAGCGGGAGGGTTGTCATGTATGCCCCCTTGATGTGGATTTGGACCATATTCTGTAGATGGAATATGTCCAGGTTAGGGCTTTCATAGAGCAAGTCTCAAAGTCGCTCTTGGTGTGTTCCATATCCTGAAGTCCGTGTGCACTCTCCTTGTATCATGCTCCTCTCCAATTAAGGATTATCGATGAGGCGGGTGCTGTGTGCTTCCCGGTATATTCCCTGACCTTTTGAAGGATCTCTGGGTGCCGTATTTGTCGCACTTGCTCTGATGTGGACGCGAGAGAGGGAAGTTATCAGCAGAGACCTGGGTGTCCAATATGAAGGCTTCGTCACCTTTGCAAGCGATGATGCTGGGCTTGCAGAAGGCCCTTCCATCCGGTATACGAACCTCACGTTCCACCTCGAAACCTCTCTGCCGCAGGCGACCAGCTATGAACCGAGTGATATTGGCATGACGTTTCACCCGAGCTCCGTGCGTCTTATAGCATGCCCGGGATATGTGGCCCAGGGTTCCTGGTCTCGGGCATTCCTCGCAGAGACCGGAAGCCTCGAGTCTACCCCTAGCTGTTCTATACGTTTACAACGTCTAGACTACAGCGTTTGCCCTAATCTGGAAGGCATAAGCAAAGTCTCATCCGCTTAGCTGACGGGTACCGGATGAGACCCACTTATGGCAGGAAGGAACCTCACAAGTAGATGCAAGGCCGGCACCATCAACCATCCTATACAGTTTTGCTTTCCAACTTCTAGAGCGCTCAGCCGTTCTGTTAAAGGGGGTTCCGGTGGCCGTGGTCAGGTCTACCCATCGACGCATTCGTGCTTGGAATGCGGGTAGAAGAGCCATAGCCACTATCACCGAATCCTCCGACTCTACCAACGCCCCGAGCCGCTTGTTCTTTTGTAGGCGGAATGATGTAGTAAAGTCGGGAATTCCTAGTCCACCGTCCTTTACGTCGGTATGAAAGAAGGCATTAGGGGTATCGTGAGGCAGTCACAACCAGCCACGAATGGCGTGCCGCAACTGCCTGTCAAGCCTCGCTAAATCCGCCATAAACACGCGTCCGAGAACAAGCTTGAGGATTAGGTCTTGTTTAAGTAGGTATAACCTCTGTTGGGGTTTGAGGGGGGCGTTAGTGATGTTAGTCAGACCGTCCTCAAACAGGGAACCATAGGATATGCGTCTGCCTCCGGCCCCGATAAGTATTCCTAAGTACTTGTACTCATCCGCCACACTCATAGTACCAATTTTATCGTCCCCGATGTAGTATGTCCAACTGGTGGGGATATGCCAAGTCTTACAATGAGCATGCCAGATCAGCCCAGTGATGCTAGAGCAAGCAATAGCCTGGTTGACCAAGTGGTCATTGGGATATGCTTGGTTATAAGTTTAAATTTTATATAAAATTGGCAATGTGTTGTAGGTACTTCTGAGAATTGACTTCGCTCTCATATGAGGCTTGTGTAAAACTATGATGTAATTTCCAGTATCATGGGGCAAAAAAAAAAAAACGTTTTTCCTCTCAGAAAACATGGTTTGAATTAGGTTATTTCTCCTATAGGTAATAGTAAGTTATATAAGAATTCAATTTGCTTTCCTTAAAAATTTCCCTGTAAGTCTTTGGCTTAATATCGATTGCTAGCAGAGCCCCAGCCCACCCCCGTGACAACAGGTCCCTGCCCTTGATGACTGTCAGTTGACAGGTCACTACCCTTGATGACTGTCTGTTGACAGGTCACTACCCTTGATGACTGTCAGTTGACAGGTCACTACTCATGATGACTGTCAGTTGACAGGTCACTACCCTTGATGACTGTCTGTTGACAGGTCACTACCCTTGATGACTGTCAGTTGACAGGTCACTACCCTTGATGACTGTCTGTTGACAGGTCACTACTCATGATGACTGTCAGTTGACAGGTCACTACCCTTGATGACTGTCTGTTGACAGGTCACTACCCTTGATGACTGTCAGTTGACAGGTCACTACCCTTGATGACTGTCTGTTGACAGGTCACTACCCTTGATGACTGTCAGTTGACAGGTCACTACCCTTGATGACTGTCTGTTGACAGGTCACTACCCTTGATGACTGTCAGTTGACAGGTCACTACCCTTGATGACTGTCTGTTGACAGGTCACTACCCTTGATGACTGTCTGTTGACAGGTCACTACCCTTGATGACTGTCTGTTGACAGGTCACTTCCCTTGATGACTGTCAGTTGACAGGTCACTACCCTTGATGACTGTCTGTTGACAGGTCACTTCCCTTGATGACTGTCTGTTGACAGGTCACTACCCTTGATGACTGTCTGTTGACAGGTCACTACCCTTGATGACTGTGCATGTCATTACTGTTCCTGAGTATCAAGAAGGAACTCGCATAAGACCTTAGTGACCGGTAGTGACAGGTAAGCCGTCTTGACTGGTTGGTAGAAATGTTAAGACAGTATTTTAGGCGATTATAATATGGTCATCGATCAGTGAGGCTTCCAAGTGTCTGACATAATATTAGCTTCGATAAACACCAGTCTTAACGTAATGAATGCTCCCTGTGTATTAGTACTTATTTATAGATTACATATGTGTTTACATAAACCCTTCTCTGCACACTGCTAACCTGAACATATGAGGTGCCCTCAGTACGAGGTTCAAAGGCTCCCACAACTAAACCCCTGCACTATAAACTGTGTTGTGTATAAAGTCCGGCGGGAACACCATTATAGTGCATCCTCAGCACTGAAGGACGTCCATGACCACCCTGATTCGGAAAAAAAGTGTAGCCGGTCGAGGAGGAATTCCCCAAAGCTGGAGCCTCACCAGATAACTCGCACCCTGATCTTGTACGCTCTACTTACGTCTTGTCAAGCCCTAGCTTGCATTGTTAAAGCCATCTACCATTGCGGGATGGTGATGTTGCATGCAATTCTAGCCTGGATAAAGTATAAATGCACACCCTAATATTTCAGGTTCAGGTAATCTAACATAAATATGTTTTCATTATCCTGTGACTTAATTTTACTATTTATTTGTTTGTAAACATCACTAATTCAGCGTTTATTGGAGAGACTTGATCCTCACATCATAACCAGAAATATTCTACGTTATATCTAATATGTTATGAATTATTTGTAATATGAATCTTCAGGAAGAAATAATGTTTTCATTGTTAACATTGTTCTCTTATCTCCTGCATATCATATGGTTTACTTCCAATTACTAAATATGAAGTGTATAACATGTATAAAACACATTAAATTTCGTTACTAGGAAGCTTAGACTATTGCAATAGCTGAATTTGTACTATAGTAGCTCAGACTGTACTATATTAGCTTAATCTAATCAATAATCTTATTCTTATCGCAATCCATACTATAATAATTTCGTTTGAACTATAATTGCTCAGTTTGTATTATAACAGCTCTATCGTTGTCGCAATAGTTTAGGCCACACTGAAGCTTAAATCACCACTTGAACGTTCCTGTTGTCTCACATTTACCTTTTCACGTCATAATCACAGTTTCAGAAACTCTAACAAGATATTCTACTAAACTCCTTCTCTCAGTACCTTCAACATCATGCATAATATTTTTTTTTATTTGTTCCTCATATATTCTGAACTCTGATAAATTTATCTTTTTCCCATATTCTAAAGTTCGAAAAATCAGTTTGCTTTCAATATTTCCAAAAACTGGTGTGGATGTGCTATTCTTCACTTCCATTGGTCAAGGATTCAGTTTATAACTTTTGTCAGTCATGTGCTCCTACTCTCTACTGCATATGGCATTTTTTTCTAACTTTGGAATATTTTGGCTGCAATTTAATTTCGCTATAACTTTTCTGTGATGGTATTTTCCCATCACTTTCTTCCGTTCTCACATAAATCATTACTAGCATTTAATATTTTTAAGTCATAGATCCAGTCCCTCATTTTCTAAGAAAAGACCCATCCTCATATGATAACCTTTCTATATTAATTGTTTTTCTCGTAATCCCCATTATTTAATTCCCGTTTTTATTCCTGCTTTCCCAAAATTATACCATAATTAAAATTTCATTTAAAATCACATTGGCTGCATCTTTATTCCCTGTGATCCTTATAAATATACTTTACTTTATTTTCAATGCATTAATTTAAATCTAACCTTAAGTTTATATTAACAAAATATTTCATAAAATTATATTACACGGAGAAACTTACTACAATGTCGTAGTTTTTTAACGAAGGAGAATGAAAGACCAAATATGTGTAATTGTATTAAAAGACAAATTTTTGGATGTAACACGCATCCTTTCTAATGTGTGTAAGGCTCTGAATAAGAGCCAAGGAGTTTACGTTTATAAATCTGGAAGACCACCTCACTTGGCTTCCATCATTAGATGTGGTGATAATGTTCCCAGGGACTCTCCAAATGATGTCGAAGCTTCAGAAGAATGCTCAGAACAATTTTAAACTCTAATGCTAAACTGAACAATCCTGATCTCCAATGATAAACAAAACAATATTAAACTCTAATGTTAAACTTAACAATACTAATCTCTAATGATAAACAAAACAATATTAAACCCCTAATGATAAACTGAACAATATGAAATATCTTACCTGGTATTTCTAGCTGTAATTTCAATTCCTCTTCCTCGTTCTCTCATGTGTGGATAACAAAGAACCTGAAACAATTTGTTCACATATTACTGTCAAAAGTATGTCATCAGCATCTCCAGCTACAGCAGGGAAGATTACTGCATTTAATTTATATGTTAACATAGTACAATCAAATGCACTATGAATTATTCATACCGCCAAAATTATGTATCTATGCTTACTGTTACAGTATCACTATTACCATAAATGTGTGCTTCAAATATCAATATATATGTATATGTATATAGTGCACGTCTCAAAGCTGTGCAGGCTCCCTACACACTTGACTTCTTAAAGGCAGTCCCATGTCTGCGACCGGCACATAGCTTGATCCGCAGCAGCCTCCATATTGCAGTTGCTCTCCGCCATGCTACCCCTATCCACACTGTTCATAAGTGTATTTGCTTCGAGGGAGATGCAGACGATTATGGATTGCATTGCCTGCACTGAGGAAAATCAGTCGGTTGGCGCTCTAGACACGACGAAGTCAATGACATAATTAGGAGGAGCCTTGCCTTTGCCCAGTTGTTACGAACCCGACTCCATCGTCGGAGCACGGAGAAGCGACGTCAATGACATCTGTGAGTCCGCTCCCGAAGCCCCCACAACATGGACGACGCCATCTAGGGGTGGCAGGATTATACCAGCAAGAAGAGCTAGATTCCTGTCCTAGTCAGCTCGAGAGGTAGCTGGTGCTGACCTCTGGTGAGGTGGCGCCTAGAAAATCAGCGCCATCTATTATAGGAGGAGTTGTATGTCTATGTCAGAGTACATAAGTGATATTTCCTAGTGTCCCAAGTTCTGACCAGTGTACTGATGACGTGTCTGTATCCACAGAGTCGACGTAGGGCTGCTGTGGTACGAGGACAGTCAGTCTACCCAGGGCAGCCTGTATCTCTCTACTCCATTCTGCTTTACGGAAGCAGTGAGCCGCCGCCGGAGAAGAACAGTGTAGTGTTCTACTGTCTGTCTGTGAAGTGGCAGTGACAGAATTCGTCGTACCCGGGACTGGCTAACGGAAGAGACGACTGACAGTTAAGGTGCTACGGAGGAGTGTAAGCAGCGAGTTGCAAGAAGCTCCTGCCAGGGGTTCGCTACCCTTGTATTTGTACGTGAAGTGGCCCAGCAGCGCGAGGCTGATGTTCTCTGCCAGCACCAGGCTGGAGAGTGATTGTGGGCGTTCACAAGGAGCACCTAGTGAGACTGTGTATAGGCTGGCCCGTGGCCAGGGTAGACTCGTTGGTGTTTCCCAGTACTGGTTGAGGACGGTACCGTGTTGAGGAAACACGGTAGCTGACATGACTGCATCGATTGAGCATCGAGGAGCATTTAGTGTCCTATGAGAGACACTTGTGTACATATTAAGTGTAGTAATACTTCCTTTAGGATTATATATAAGGTGATGGGAAAGTGTTTATATATGAATATATTAATAATTGATGAAGTGTCGTATTCAATGCACCTCCCTATTTGTATTTTACTTGCATTACCGAGCTCACTCCTTGAAAGCCACTACTAACTGGGGGCCGGATACCAGAACTATAGTTCCACCAGCAAAGAACCCAGTTGCAACCCATTGTGGTCGTAACACCAGTGTCCAGCGGTGCGGGAGCCCCACAACCTATTGAACCCTAACTCTGCTAGCTTTGCTGGCCGACCAGACGGAATCACATTGCACCCTTTGAAGGATGGCAGACAGATGGCGTGGAATTATACTTGAGTATCCCCACCCCCCCTCCTGGCAACAACATACATCAACCTCTCTGCCAGCCAAGCAGAAGCCTCAGAGAATGACACAAGTCTACGAAGTACAGTTAATTAGATCAATGGTTCAATTTCGTTACAATAGGAGCCGAGACCCTAGTCCATTGAGCGAGATTTTGCAAGAAGATTTTTTAAGGTTCTTGGTTCCAGGCTCATTGACTTTACATGATACCCTAGAGTGGCAAGTTTTCTCCTCCAGCGCCTCAGTGTCGCGATCCAGAGGGGAAATGCCCGCCGCATCCTCGGTTCCTGCCTCGCGTCTGAAGAGTTCCAAGAAATCTACACCCTCTAGGAAACAAACTTCCCCTTATTTCCTTTTAATGTTCATTTTCTGTAAATAAATTATGTAAATGTATAACCCTGCATAATATACAAATATATATATATAGATATAATATATATATATATATATATATATATATATATATATATATATATATATATATATATATATATATATATATATATGTCGTACCTAGTAGCCAGAACGCACTTCTCAGCCTACTATGCAAGGCCCGATTTGCCTAATAAGCCAAGTTTTCATGAATTAATTGTTTTTCGACTACCTAACCTAACCTAACTTTTTCGGCTACCAAACCTAACCAAACCTATAAAGATAGGTTAGGTTAGGTAGGGTTGGTTAGGTTCGGTCATACATCTACGTTAATTTTAACTCCAATAAAAAAAACTTGACCTCATACATAATGAAATGGGTAGCTTTATCGTTTCATAAAAAAAATTAGAGAAAATATATTAATTCAGGAAAACTTGGCTTATTAGGCAAATCAGGCCTTGCATAGTAGGCTGAGAGGTGCGTTCTGGCTACTAGGTACGACATATAGATATATATATATATATATATGTTGTTAAATATGACTGCAAAAGTAAGATTAATAATTCTAACACGAATTTTCTCAATATTTTTTATGTTTCATTTTACTGTCGATGGTAACTGAAAAATCAATTCTGCAAATTTTTTTTTTATTTTTAGTCTGACGCGACGCTTGAATACGTTTCATAATAACTTATTACATTTTCAAAAACTTTAGTTTACACCCACAACTGTAACCTTAAAACACTAAACAGAGTTTTACTTATGCTAACACTTAACAGCTTATCCGTCTTATATACTCGCACTTGGGTGAGGTGATATGTTGCAACAGTTTTGGATGAGGTGAACAAAGTTTTGACAAACACAAGACAGAACGCAGAACAATAGGTATTAATTGGATATATGAGAACATAAGAATGGAAGTAACTGCAAGGGGCCTATTGGCCCATAATTCTTGATGCTTCTATATTGGTGCGGAGTCTTGAAGTGGGCAGAATATAGTTGTGCATTAATTGGCTGTTGATTGCTGGTGTTGACTTTTTGATGTGTAGTGCCTCGCAGATGTCAAGCCGCCTGCTATCGCAGTATCTATCGATGATTTCATTTCATTCTGTGGGCATACAGCGATAGCAGGCGGCTTGACATCTGCGAGGCACTTCACATCAAAAAGATGTTTCCATCACTGAAATATAGGAAAAACACACAGAAATCATAATGGCGTGATGTATCAAATGAACTTATTCATAATATCTTTATTGACAAAATTAATTACAATTTTGCCTAATCTGAGGATTTTGATAGTCTTATTAAAGTGAGGATAATGCTGCTATTCACTGTCATCCAGGACAGAGGGTCATACATAAGACAATAGGTCTAAACTGTAGGCTGAAGCACATATATATCATGGTTTCAATCAATATTTTAATGTATGGATTTGTGAAAACAACTTTCTATTGTGCACTGCCACACACGGGAAGGGATGGGATGAACAAATCCACAAGGACCATGATGCAAACCGTCCTCTTAAAAATAACGTCACTTTTCGCTCGTATGCGCGCTATGGCCAAATTTGGACGTAATTTGAAATGAAATCGACTCACAAAAGTGACGTACTGTTCCGTCTTCTGTTTGAGTCGTCCGGCTTACTCGGCAAGCTTAGAAGAGGATTCTTTCCATTAACGTTTTTCATAACGTTTTGAAACTTTATGAGAATTTCCTGCCCATTTAACCTATCAGAGGACCCTTAACTTACTATTGTTGAAAAAAAAATCCCAAATATATTTTAATTTTTTTTCATTTTCAAATTACGTCCATATTCGGCCGTACGGGCAAACGGCCAAAAACGACGTTCTTTTTAAAAGGACAGGTTGCGTCACGGATTCGAACCCGCGCCCAAGAGCATTCCAGATGCTGGGATCAGTCGATTAGTCGATTAAGGCAGCGTCGATTAAGGGATGCTCTTTGGCGCAGGTTCGAATCCTTTTCATGGCCCTTGTGGATTTGATCATAAGAAAAACAGTTAAAAAAAACGAAATAAAAAACATATGCCTACGAAATGAATGATATGGTAAACAAAATAGCTCAATTCCAATGAAATATCACACAATCTTTATAAATAAAAATGTAAATATTCGCTTGTTCAAAATCACAAATCTCCAAAAGATCTTCACCGTTTGCTTTAAAATTTTCACACAACGTTCCATTCGCTGCGAGCGAGTTTTTATATACATACTATATAGAAATTGCTGCTATTGCTGAAACCAATCCAGCTAGGATTTGGAATACCCCAAGGCTGTGAAGCGGCTGCCCATGCAGCACGAGCATACATCACCAACATTTCTGATGAAAAGGCACTGCTCAAACTGGACTTTAAGAATGCCTTCAAAATGGTCAGAAGAGATGCAGTACTTTGTGCCGTACATCGCCATTTCCGGCCCTCTACCCGTTCATACTATCGTGCTACAGTGGTGAGTCAAAACTGCTCTTTGATGAACATGAAATCAGATCATGTGAAGGTGTTCAGCAAGGTGATCCTCTTGCTCCCCTTCTTTTCTGCTTAGTCTTAAAAGAAATCACCGAAAGCTTGTCCAGCGAGTTCAACATCTCGTTTTTGGATGATGGCACTATAGCTGGCACTGTAGACCACCTTTTGGCAGATATCAGGAAAATAAGGGAGCAAGAAGTAAGCCTGGGTCTCGTCCTGAACCCTTCCAAGTGTGAAGTAGTCTCTTCCAACCCAGACATCGTAGCTAGAATAAGGTCTGCCTTGCCTGGAGCCCATGTCATTAGGGCCGAGAACAGCATCCTCCTTGGAGCCCCCCTCGGGTCTAACGCCATTGAGGAGATCCTTGACAAGAAAATCGCAGACCTTAGAAGGATGGACGACAGAATAGGTGACATCGATGCCCACGATGCTTTTTATCTCCTCACTAAATGCCTATCCCTTCCGAGGCTAACCTACTTTCTGAGGTGCGCCCCATCTTACGACAGCCGAAAGCTTGAAGAGTATGACCTCTTACTGAAGACCATGCTGGAAAAAGTTGTTAACCTCTCCCTCAACGAATGCCAGTGGAAACAAGCCACTCTTCCTGTCAAGCTCGGTGGCTTGGGTGTCCGCACGGCTACCCAAATTGCTGTCCCAGCCTTCCTGTCTTCCTCCTCAGCATCAGATGACCTGGTTAAGGAAATTCTACCTGACCCTGAGTGATGTAGCGGGGATACAGGACCCCCACTACACGGAATGCGACACGAAATGGGGTGCCATGGCAGACCCAGCACTCAGACCATCCATGCCGAAAGCCAAGAAACAATCCAGTTGGGACAGCCCCATTGTAGACAAAGAAGCCACAGCTTTGCTGGAGGCAGCAACAACCCCCAGTGATCGTGCACGCCTCACAGCTGTGCAGGCTCCCCATGCAGGGGACTTCCTTTTGGCAGTCCCTATGTCTGTGACAGGCACACGTCTTGATCCGCAGGAGTTCCGTATTGCAGTCGCTCTCCGTCTTGCTGCCTTTATCCACACTGTTCATAGGTGTATTTGCGGCGAGGCAGATGCTGACGAATATGGATTGCATGGCCTGCACTGTGGAAAATCTGGTGGTTGGCACACTAGACACGACGAAGTCAATGACATCATTAAAAGAAGCCTTGCCTCTGCTCAGTGTCCAGCGGAGAGAGAGGCCCGCAACCTACTGAACCGTGACTCTGTTATCTTTGCCGGCCGACCAGATGGAATCACACTGTGACCGTGGAAGGGTGGCAGACAGTTGGCATGGGACTATACTTGTGTATCCACCCTGGCAACCACATACATCAACCTCTCTGCCGGCACAGCAGGAGCCGCGGCGACACACAGAAAAAGAGACAAGTCAGCCAAATACAGGCAATTAGATCATCGGTACAACTTCGTTCCAATAGGGTCTGAGACCCTAGGCCCATGGGGAGAGAGTGCAAGAAGGTTTCTTAAGGATCTTGGTTCCAAGCTCATTGACACCACAAGAGACCCTAGAGCAGCAAGTTTTCTCTTTCAGCGCCTTAGTGTCGCAATCCAGAGGGGGAATGCTCGCTGCATCCTCGGTTCCTGCCCGGCGTCGGAGGAGTTCGAGGAAATCTACAGCCTTTAGGAAGCGAACTTTTTTGTGTGTCCTTTTAATGTTCATTTTTTGTATAAAATAAAATATGTAACTGTATAACCTTGCATAATAAAGTGTACACCATAAAAAAAGGGGGGTGGTAGGAGAAGCGAACACTCTTACGTATTCAGAGTTAAATGGCAAGTTTTTCCCTGAATACTCTGTGTTCCCTTCTCTGAGGCTGTGGGTCCCTATAATTGCACCAGAGGTGGTACCCCCCTACTATATAGATGTCTTGTCTAAGACAGGGAAAAAAAAAGCTTTTATGAAGCTTTTTTTCATGCGAGGGAAATCTATGAAACCTCTTTACCCATTGCTTTAAAATTTTGACAACGTTGCATTCCAATAGGCGCGTGTTTTTATATACCTACTATATACATGCTTCACCTGTGAAAGGAAAAATATGTTTTTTTAAAAAGCAGCGCCATAATTTGGACAAAAGAGCAACACACACTGCAATCTCCGAAAGTTCTTTATCGATTGCCTTGAAATTGTGACACAACGTTCCATTCGAATATGGGTTTGTTTTTATATGCCTATTATATAGATGCCACACCTGCTAAAGGTAAAAACATGCTTTTTTCTTAACTGCGCCATCTGTTGCACGTAATAGCAACTCATGCTATACTAAATATGTTACGATTGCAATTCAATATTTCCCATTGCATTGACAAAATGAATCTTGTACAGATTCCTTTTTTGTGTTTACGTGCAGTGTTAAGAGCGTAAGCAATGGTGGAGAAAACTACTATTGATACACTAGACGTTGTTCAGGCGTTCATAAACAATGAGAACTGCCTCTCCAAATTGAAGTTTTAAAGGAAACCAAAACTAGTGTTGATAAGCGCCTACCTTGAACTAAAAGTAAGAGAACAAGATCCTATCATAAATGAATAGGCCTTTGAAACCAGAAGACAAACAGGAAATTCTAGTCAGTAGCAAAGTAGCGAGTGATATGGACTCCACTAAAAAGGAAGACCTGGGAAGTGATGGTGCGAGTGACACAGGTGAACCTAATGTGTGCCTATTGACAGTGAAAATGCGAGAATTAGAAATAAATCGTGAAATCGAAGGGAAACTATAGAAGTAGAGAGAGACGAAAAAGAGCGAGAAAGAGAAGAAAAGGAGAAAAAGAAGAAAAGAACATAGCTTTCATGACAGGGGGAGAAACAGAAGAGAAAGACAGGAGAGAAAGAAAGAAAGAAAGAAAGTTCTTTGCTGCCTCCGAGAAAATAGCTGCCTCATTGAACTGGCCTATGGACAATCAGGCTATTATGATTCAATCACTGCTAACTGGGAAGGCCCAAACAGCTTACTCCACACTGTCCGTAAGTCAGTCTAGTTGTTATGACGCTATCAAGAAGGTGGTGGTGATGGCTTGTCAGTTGGTGCTTGAAGCATATAGACAGAAGTTACGTAACCTTAACAAAACAGCAGAGCACACTTTTAAGAGATTGGCTTGCATTAAGGAACAGTTATTTTACGATTGGTGTGCGTTTTGGAAGGTTGAGACTAAGGAACAGCTGGAACAACTTATCCCGTTGGAAGATTTCAAGTAGTGTCTATCAGATGGTCTGAAAACGCACTTGGAGACACAGCAAGAAGAGACATTGGGTGCTGCGGTCACCATGGCTGAAGAATGTATTTTAACTCATAAGCCCTCTACAAGATATGTTTCCAAGACCAACTCAAGCAGGAGGAGTGAACCATTCCCCATGGTGCCGTGAAGAGAAAACTTCACCCCAGGTAGTCTGAGACGAACAAGCTCAAGGAGAGACAAAGTGTGTTTGACGTGCGGGAAGAAAGAACACGTGTCTGGTAAGTGTAAGAGCAGGGCAGGTAACGACCCGCATAGGGAAGTTATGCTGGTGAGTTATGTGACACTACCAGTTGAAACCCATTCCCTGTGAACAAATAGGAGAGAGAAACCAGGATTGTTTACCCTATACTTCGAAAGGGTATGTATCGAATGACCAGTATAGCAGGTCAGTAGTAATTCTGAGAGATAGTGGAGCAGCCCAATCTCTGATTTTGAAGAGCACATTACCCAAGGAAGTGCCTACTGAAGGAAAGCAAAGTGTCATATTAGGTGGGTTTCTCTCGACTTTGTATGTTGCTGCTCCATGCTCCGACGATGGAGTCAGGTTTGTAACACGACTGAATTTGCCTACTAAGTTAACTCACGTGCTTGAAGAGCAACAAAGATCCTTAATTGAGTTAATAACGCAATATAAGTCTATTATCAGAAATGTTCCGTGTCTGACGTGTCTTGAAGCACGGCGTTATCCTTGAGGTGGGCGGTAAACTGATAAAGCAGCATCCCTACAGACTCAATCCCCGCAAGAAGGAGGTGGTAAGACGTGAGGTGGACTACATGCTTCTACATAATTTATCACCCCAAGTATTAGCCCGTGGTCATCCCCTTTATGAGGATGACTACGGGTATCTGGAGACAGCGTATGTCATCAGCTGTCTCTTAAAACCACGATGGCCATTGTGGCGTTTACAGCAAGGAAGATACAGCAAGTGAAATATAAATTACAGCATAAACTTTAAGGATGCAAATATTCAGTTCTAGAGTGAAATGGTAGTGGGAGTGCCTGTGGTTGGCAGGTCAGGACCTGTCCAAAGATCGCGTAAACACAGGCCCCCTCCAGTGACGTCACGAGGTACCGCGTCACCCAAGGGAAGGCCCTGGTTGGATGAGGCCTTGGTGTCTGGTCTCTGATTGGGCAATTTCGAAAGCCAATGAAAACTGTCTGCGTTGCCGCTGGCCTAGGCCGCCTCTCGGTGTTCCCAGCATTCAGAACTCATCACTTCACCTTCACTCATTCTGCCCGAAACGCTGCGCGTACTAGTGGCTTTACAAGATTGTAATTACCATATTATGTATTCTCACAATCCCAATTCTTGTATACGCATAAATAAATAAATAAATAAGACGTGAATTCCTTAGCTCTCGGCCAGACACTAGGAAAACCCGTCTAAACGCGACCTAAAGTTTACCTCGACATCCCAATTTCATTCCGTGCGTCCGTCTACTGAATCCGGTATCGTGTGGGATTGAAGTTAACGAAATACGAGTGATACTGAGAGACAGAAAGTGTAACTCCACACGTGTTCTATGTGGAATGCAATAGACTGCCCGGGATAATCTTCAGTTATCAGTTCCCATGCATCACCATCCATGAGCCTAACGCTACGTGGGTGGAGAATAGTGGCCTAGCCATTGTTCCCCAGTGTGCTAGATATTTATCGATGTGAAATAACTTAATTACAGCCATTAGTGGGACACAGTCTTTCACGCCACTGCCCTACTCACCTAATTGTATTCACTTAGTTGTGCTTGCGGCGGGGGTTGAGCTCTGGCTCTTTGGTCCCGCCTCTCAACTGTCAATCACCTGGTGTACAGATTCCTGAGTCTACTGGGCTCTATCAAATTTATATATGAAACTGTGTATGGAGTCAGCCTCCACCACATCACTGCCTAATGCATTCCACGTGTTAACTACTCTGACACTGAAAAAGTTCTTTCTAACGTCCCTGTGGCTCATTTGGCTACTCAGTTTCCACCTGTGCCCCCTTGTTCCCGTACCACCAGTGTTAAACAGATCATCCTTATCTATCTTGCCAATTCCTCTGAGAATTTTGTAGGTAGTAATCATGTCTTTCCTTACTCTTCTGTCTTCCAGAGTCGTAAGGTGCATTTCTCGCAGCCTTTCCTCGTAACTCATGCATCTTATTTCTGGGCCTAGCCTAGTGGCATACCTCTGAACTTTTTCAAGCTGTCTTGTCCTTGACTTGATACGGGCTCCATGATGGGGCCGCATACTCCAGGATTGGTCTTACATATGGGGTATACAAGGTTCTGAATGATTTCTTACACAGGTTACTGAAGGCAACTCTGATGTTAGCCAGCCTTGCATACGCCCCCAATGTTATTCTTTTTATGTAGGCTTCAGGAGATAGGTTTGGTGTGATATCAACTCTTAGATCTTTCTCGCTGTCCGTTTCTTGAAGGACTTCTCCCATTCGGTATCTTGCATCTGGCCTCCTGTTTCCACTGCCTAGTTACATTACCTTACATTTACTTGGGTTGAACTTTAGTAGCCATTTGTTGGACCATTCATTCAGTTTGACTAGGCCATCTTGTAGCCTCATACTATCTTCCTCTGTCATAATCCTCATCATAATCTTTGCATCATCAGCCAACAATGAGAGGAACGATTCTGAACCATCTGGGAGATCATTTACATATATCGGAAACAGTATAGGTCCAAGAACTGAACCCTGCGGAACTCCACTGGTGACACCTCTCCAATCTAAGACCTCCCCCCTTCACAGTGACTCGCTGTCTTCTGTTGCTTAGGTACTCCCTTATCCAATGGAGTACCTTCCCTTTCACTGTAGCCTGCATCTCCAGCTTGTGTACTAGTCTCATATGTGGTACTGTGTCAAAGGCTTTCTGGCAATCCAAAAATATTCAGTCTGCCTGGCCCTCTCTATCTTGCCTGATTTGTGTTACCTGTTCAAAGAATTCAGTTAATCCTGTGAGGCATGATTTGCTTTTCCTGAACCCATGCTGCTGTTGTGTTACAAAGTTCTTTCATTCCAGATGCTCCACTAGTTTTTTTTCGCTCCACTAGTTTTTTTTTCGGTTTCTTCCAGGCTGCACGCTTACAGTGGACAGCCTGAGCACAGTCTGCATTCCACCAGGGAATGCCCTTCCGTCTGCCCTCGGAGGCAGAGCGAGGAATAGAGCTGAGGGCAGCGTCGACGACGGTGTCATGAAAAAGAAGGAGAGAGCAAGGGAGAGGCAGAATGGAGAGGTCGGAAAGAGTAGCAAGGAGGGTGATTATGTTCAAGTTAGCCTTGGCAAACTGCCACCTAGGGAAGGAGAGGGGAGGGTGAAAGCGAAAAAGGCAACAAGGATGGGGAAATGGTTACTGTTATGGAGGTCATCAAGAACCCGCCACGTGAAATCAAAGTAAAGAGACGACGAGCAGAAAGATCAAGACAGGAAAGGGTGCGAGATCGAGAGTCCACATGAGTGGGTTCTCCAGAACTCAGAAGAGACAGGGAAGAAGAGAGGACGAACGGTTCGAGAAGGAGGTGTTTGTCAGAACATCACCGCAGTTTGTTTGTTTGTCTCAGGTATTTGTCGGAACATCATCTTAAAGGGTATATCGACAGTTGAAATCACCCAACAGGAGCACAGGCTTCGGCAAGGAGTCCAGTAGGTGCTTAAGATCAGGAAGAGAAAGCGGGAAATTTGAGCGGAGATAAATGGAACAGACGATATACCATTTACTCATTTAGACACGAGGCTCAGAACATTAAATAGGTGATTGAAAAAGTAAGGCGACGAAGGGAATGTCAGTACGAATCAAGTGAGCTGCAGAGTTATGAGCCCTAGCAAAAGCTAGGGAAGGGAAAGGGGGGGGGGGAGAGAGAGAGAGAGAGAGAGAGAAAGAAATAACCACGAAAGGGACCAGGACGAGCACTAAGTATCGGCTCCTGGAGACATACACAAGGTGGTGAAAACTGTGTAATCAGAAGTTGGCATGAAATCCACGAATATTCCATTGAAGAATAGACATTGTCAAAAAGAGAGAGGACAGCAACAGAGAACAATGAAGAAACAAAGGAAAAGAAGAACACAACATATTAAATAAGCTCAGGATCAGGGGTCAGTGAAATCAGGATTAGGGGGCATGGGTAAACCTAATAGGGATGGGGTACAGGGAGCAGGAGGTCAGACCAGAGGCAGACGGACAGGTTCCGGAGGAGGGGAAGACAACCAAGAGGGGCAGTCAAGGACGGCAGGAGGAGGGGGGGGGGGGGGTGCATAAACCTGGGAGCGCACTTAAGCAAGAGCAGCAACCGAGAGGGAATCACGAGCTAAAGAAACCTCCATAGCTGGGACAGGGGCCCGACCACTGAAATGGTAGGGGACGGAGCGAGAGAGTCAGAGGGGGGGGGGGGGGGTAAGGATGAAAGCGATGCCTTCTTACCCACCGGGGAGGAGGAAGGAGAAGAGCCAGGCTTACGTTTCTGACTCAAAGAGAACGGTGTTCAAGCAACAACATACTGGGAGACAGACTCAATTGTCTAAACAGGAGAAGAAGAACAGGAGAGAACACCATGAAGATTACTGGGAGGATGATGGACAACAGGCTGGACAGACAGGCGGAGTGGAGGACCAAGAGACTGGGGGAAGGGGAGGGAAGAAGGACGGGGGTGACATGGAAAAGAAGACACAGGAGACATGGCAGAATTTGGAGGAAGGGGGAAAACACCAGATGGAGAACTTGGAGGGAGACACCACGGGACAGATCGTAAAGGAACAGCGGAGGAAGCGGGTCCGGGTCTAAGGCCTGGAAACTGTAATCACTAAAGTGTTAACTATATCCTGTTAGGCAAGTTATCTGTGTGATAGCGTCATTTAACGTAATTCATCTTGATTGATTAACTGTCTGTGTGACAGGAATTAATGTAATTACTCACTGATTGTTTAATTGTCTTTGTAACAGAGTAGTTACTGTGAAGAATTACTGTTTTGATAGATTGACTGTCTGAGTGACAGATTGTACTTAACGTAAATTATCTCTGATAACTATCTAGGTGACTGCAGTTAACGTAATTAATTAATCTAATTAAGTAATTGTTTATTACGATTTAATTGAATGTAACCAATTGTTCTTCTCTATGTAATAGAACTTTAACCTAATTGGTTAATTGTCTTTAATTGCTTGCCGTCCATAGAAGCATGTATAAACGTAATTAATTTTATATACTGAAGACTGTCTCAGTGATAAGTTTTCTTTTGTTTGATTGTTTTGTTATTTGTTTGGATTGTTCCAATTGTTTTGTATTGCATATATTTTTATTGCAATTGACTCCGAGTGGATACAGGTGCTTAGTTAGCTCATGTTGTCCCTCCTTGGCCGTGGAAGAGAGGTGAGACGTGCTCTCATTATACCAGCCGAGAGCGGTGGGATGTCATCCAACTGAATTGGCATTGTTAGCTGTGAAGTGTCACTCAGGACATTAACGTATCGCTAAAGTGTTGTGCCTTGAATATTATTATGTTTTGTTAATAAACTGTTGTCGTTGCCAAATAAGTGACTTTATGCCAATACCTTTCAAGTGTACTGTCTTTAATCTTTGTCCTCTACAAGCTACTCCAGATATCTTGCACTTAATCTGTTCGAACGTAGTGAAAGGCCAGTCACTGAATATATATAATTTCGGTGTGAGAACCTCATAGTTACTCTTAAGATTCCTACAAGCAATTGAGGAGCTAACAACCTAGTGGATAGGAGTACCAGGAAATTGGACTATGGCGGATGCTCTCGCCTATATTTCATTTGGAAGTTATAATCTCACATCTGATATTTTACATGATTACTTCTGTGCAGTCCTTCTGTCTGAGATCAAAGTCTCACACCCCGATCTTCTAGTACCCGAGCCTGGTAATGAGCTAAGGTTATGCATAGATTACAGACAGGTTAACAATGTCATAGTATCACTCAGTGAAGAGTGATAATTATTAAATAATTATATTATTATAACATTTATTATAATAATAATTGTTAATTGCATTTAATAAATATAATAATTGCATTTAATAAATATAATAATTGCATTTAATAAATATCACTCTTCCTTCTGCTTGGTCTTGACGAAAGCCGACCTCGGTTGAAGGAGGGCTGTGATTATCTCTGTCTGGAACCCGTAGGTGCGGGACCGGGACGTCCACCAACCCTTGAACTATATGTTTAACACATCTCTAACCCTGTCTGTCCATGGAGGACAGAAGAAAATGTATATATGCTGGTTAGCATTGGAAATGTGTGGCCACGTCTGTGGTAGAAAATAATAATAATAAAAAAAAACTCCTGGGACTCGTGTAGTCCCAGGCTCTGCTTCAGGAGGCTGGGGTCGTTCTTGCCCTTGCTGTGGTGGTTCTTCTCCGGCCCCGACCACGGCGGTCTCCGGGTTTGGGGTCCCTGTGCCTTCTTTTACCAACTTCAAGGTCAATTCCGGAGCTCACAGTTCCTGTGACGGCGATGGAACAAATCGTATTGGCGTTTGCCTTTCCATTGGAGACCTTCGGCGCCGTGGAGAGGGGGAACCTGCTACTTGGGTAACAGCTTCTTCTCCATATCAACCTACCCTGGCTTTGCGCCCTGGAGAGGCCACTCCTGACCGTCAACCAGAGAGAAACTCCATAGTCTCCCGAGACTGATGGATGCCTATTACTAGTAGCTGATACATATCCACTTCCCAGGATAAAACTGTGTATTGATACCATTGGTACAACCACCTTCCTCATTAAGTTCGAGCTCTTCAAGGGATATTGGCAGGTACCTCTGACAGAGCGTGCCAAACCTATTTCTGCTTTTGTAACTCCTGATTGTCTTTCTGAGTGTCAAGTGATTCCATTTGAAATGAAAAATGTCGTCTCTATTGTTACAGACCCGAGCCCAGCGTCCGAGCAAGGAGCAGTGACGACCGCGCCATCTGTGGGTCAGCTCCCGAAACCCCCTCCAAATGGACAGCGCCATCTAGTGAGGACAAGATATACCGGCCACAGGGGCTGGTTTCCCGTCCTAATCAGCTCATGACATAGCCGCTGCTGACCTCTTGTGAGGTGACGCTTAGACAGCAACGCCATCTATGGAGTGGATAGGTGGGCGTTTGCGTCTAAGCCTGTAGGTGAGGTGCCCTAGAGTGTAACCAGTACTGATGACGTGTCTGATTACAGAGTCGACCTGGGACTGCTGAATCGGACGGTGGATCAGTCTACTCAAGGCAGCCGTAGGATCTCCACGAGTTTGCTGTAGAAGCTGTGAGTCACCCCCCCCCCCCGGATGAACACTGTTGTGTTAGCCTGCCTGTGAGGTGGCAGAACCAGGGATTGTCGTACCCGGGGCTGACTGGTGGAGAAGACTAGCCACTGAGGTGTTGTGGTGAGGAGAGTGATTTGTGGAATCACACGAGGCTCCTGCCTAGGGCTTGCAACCCTAGTATCGGTTGTGGAGTGGCCTACGCAGCGTAGTTGATTGGAACCTGCCAGCTAAAGGCTGGATTTGTGGTTGACGGCCTCCACGACGGTGCACCCAGTGGGACTGTGATTTGGCTGGCCTGTGGCCGGGGCAGACTCGCTAGAAGAATCTAAGGATTCGTCGTGAGGCCACGAGAAGAGAACGAAGGACTAAGCATCGTTGAGCACCGTGGAGCATCCCGTGTCTTCGAAGAAGTTATTGTAAATAAGTGTAGTAATAGCAACCCCGCTTGTGACGGTTTATATATTTATTTATGGTGATGGAATAATTATATATTTAAGTTTAGTGCAGTTTTATCCCTTCCCCTTTAATTTACTTGCGTTACGGAACACACCCCTTGAAAGCCACTACTAGCTTGGGGCCGGATACCCAAACTCTACTATCATCAGAGAAAGAACCCAGTTGTGACCCAAGAGGGCCGTAACAATTTCAATAATACAATAGCCATCAATTTCAGTAATACAATAGCCATCAATTTCAGCGATTGATGGCTATTGTATTACACGACGTAGAGAATGCAATGGTCTACACAGATGACGTGTTGATTTACGACTCAAAATGAGAAGACCATTTACGACATCTGGACGCATTTCTTTTGGCTATTCAACAAGCTCGGTTGATAGTCAATCTGCATAAGTCGGAATTTGTTATAATCTCTTATCTTTTTAGAACATGTGGTTAGTGGAGAATGGATCGGCCCTAAGAACCGCAACGTAGAAGCCGTCGTTCAGAATCCGACCCCTTCAACACATAAGGAGGTTCTGCGGGTCCGGGGTATGGCTGGATTTTACCCTAAGTTCATTTCTAAACTCTCAACTATTGCAATGCCTGTGACAAAGAGGCATTGCAATAGGCTTTGCTCCCTCCTGAAGAAGGGAGCAAAGTTCGTGTGGACCAAGTACTGTCTGATAGATTTTGGAAGCTAAAAAGCCGTACTGATATCATCTATTCTCATGTCCCCTAATTTCGAGGACAGATTCATATTAACCGTTGATGCTTTAGATTACAGTATCAGGTCAGTGCTATCACAGAAGGATGCTCAAGGGGTAGAACACCTTGTGGCTTATTATTCCAAGAAATTAAGTGATTGTCAACGAAACTATTCAGTGATAGAGAAAGAGACATTGGCTCTGGTGAGCGCTGTTCAACACTTTGACGTCTATTTGACGAGTAATGATCATCCAATTTTGGTCAAATCTGACCATAATCCTATAATGTTATTAGGAATTAGTGAGTCACTCGCGCGTCATGTAAACGACGTAGTCACGCCCACGTTATGATGTGAGCGTGGATCACCAATTCCTCTGAGCTGCAGTAGTAGTCAGGGGAAAATTTAAAATTCCAGTTTGGCAGCAGGATTCTGCTTCTGGAAACTTTCCTTATTAGACTCCTCAATAGCTCGGTCGATAAAGCTTCTGCCTCACACACGTGAGGTCCACGGTTCGAGTCTCCTAGAGTCCAGGTGAAGGGAATTACATGTTATATTATTATTCTATCTTCCTATAAGTAAATAATTTACTGGAAATTTGTATTAACTAACCCAACTATAAGTGTATAAAACATTTGTGAGTAAGGCATTTTAATTTTAATTTTAATTTATGTAGACATAAAAAATAATTTACCTCAAAAACTGAATTCCATGGTTTGCAAGCAGTAAACTGTTGAAGTTCCTGTCGAAATGAGCATTGAGTCACTCCATCATTGTCAGTTCCAGTTACTCTCAGTCTGATCACACCCTGTATAAATAAGAGTTACAGTTTAATCACTAACATTTATTAATGAAAGTAACATGCTAACATTTAAGCGACGTAGGTCTCACGTGTTTCAATTGGGAATAAGAATATAATTTAAGAAAAACAATTTTCACAGCAAGCACTTACCTGTTAGAGGGCAGACCACCAGGGAGACCACAGAGAAAACAAATAACATATATTATATGTAAATGGTAACAAGAAGAAAACACTAAATGCTGACATGAATATTCTCCATGTCTTTAATCTTCATTGTATGACAGAGAAAATCAGCCAAGTCCCTCATAAGTCATCCACTTTCCTCACACTATTTCCCTCAAAAGTCCAATACTTGACTCCTGGTCAACTACTTGACTCCTGGTCGACTACTTGACTCCTGGTCAACTACTTGACTCCTGGTCAACTACTTGACTCCTGGTCAACTACTTGACTCCTGGTCGACTACTTGACTCCTGGTCAACAACTTGACTCCTGGTCGACTACTTGACTCCTGGTCAACTACTTGACTCCTGGTCGACTACTTGACTCCTGGTCAACTACTTGACTCCTGGTCAACTACTTGACTCCTGGTCAACTACTTGACTCCTGGTCAACTACTTAACTCCTGGTCAACTACTTGACTCCTGGTCAACTACTTGACTCCTGGTCAACTACTTGACTCCTGGTCGACTACTTGACTCCTGGTCAACTACTTGACTCCTGGTCAACTACTTGACTCCTGGTCAACTACTTGACTCCTGGTCAACTACTTGACTCCTGGTCAACTACTTAACTCCTGGTCAACTACTTGACTCCTGGTCAACTACTTGACTCCTGGTCGACTACTTGACTCCTGGTCAACTACTTGACTCCTGGTCAACTACTTGACTCCTGGTCAACTACTTGACTCCTGGTCAACTACTTGACTCCTGGTCAACTACTTGACTCCTGGTCGACTACTTGACTCCTGGTCGACTACTTGACTCCTGGTCAACTACTTGACTCTTGGTCAACTACTTGACTCCTGGTCGACTACTTGACTCCTGGTCAACTACTTGACTCCTGGTCAACTACTTGACTCCTGGTCGACTACTTGACTCCTGGTCAACTACTTGACTCCTGGTCAACTACTTGACTCCTCGTCAACTACTTGACTCCTGGTCAACTACTTGACCCCTGGTCAACTACTTGACTCCTGGTCAACTACTTGACTCCTGGTCGACTACTTGACTCCTGGTCGACTACTTGACTCCTGGTCAACTACTTGACTCCTGGTCAACTACTTGACTCCTGGTCAACTACTTGACTCCTGGTCAACTACTTGACCCCTGGTCAACTACTTGATTCCTGGTCAACTACTTGACTCCTGGTCAACTACTTGACTCCTGGTCAACTACTTGACTCCTGGTCAACTACTTGACTCCTGGTCGACTACTTGACTCCTGGTCGACTACTGTACTCCTGGTCAACTACTTGACTCCTGGTCAACTACTTGACTCCTGGTCAACTACTTGACTCCTGGTCAACTACTTGACCCCTGGTCAACTACTTGACTCCTGGT
Organism: Procambarus clarkii; assembly: GCF_040958095.1. NCBI lineage: Eukaryota > Metazoa > Arthropoda > Malacostraca > Decapoda > Cambaridae > Procambarus > Procambarus clarkii. The sequence continues at coordinate 2,205,711 of NC_091237.1, forward strand.
CAACTACTTGACTCCTGGTCAACTACTTGACTCCTGGTCAACTACTTGACTCCTGGTCAACTACTTGACTCCTGGTCAACTACTTGACTCCTGGTCATATACTTGACAGCCGGTCTTCTGCCTTACAAATGACAATCAAACTTGAAGATAATATACTACCACTCAAATAATCGAGTACCTCACAGATGGTCATCTTCCTCATTAAACGTTTACTACCTCACATCAGGGAAGCTTCACCACAACCTTGTCAGCACACTCTCCTAGTATCCTCAGCACCACCCTTCCCCCCTTCCCCGCACACTCTAAACTCTACTACTTCTGTATGCATCAATGTGTATCTCCTGTGTATCAATGTGTATCTCCTATGTATCAATGTGTATCTCCTATGTATCAATGTGTATCTCCTATGTATCAATGTGTATCTCCTATGTATCAATGTGTATCTCCTATGTATCAATGTGTATCTCCTATGTATCAATGTGTATCTCCTATGTATCAATGCGTATCTCCTATGTATCAATTTGTTGGCTAAAGTCCTCAATTTTCATAACCTATACAATGTTCTGATAATAACACCTCGGTAATTGTTTACCCAAACCATTAACCCTAACAAAGTGAATGATTTAGTATGATATTAACTACAAAGAGCGTTCTCTACTCTATACTAACCAACAGGTTAACACTATAGAGCCTTCACTTGTATTCTAATTAACAAGCTCCCACTAAAGAGTGCTCTCATGTATACTAACCAACAAGCTCACTCTATAGAGCACTCTCATGTATACTAACCAACAAGCTCAAACTATAGAGCACTCTCATGTATACTAACCAACAACCTCACTCTATAGAGAACTCTCATGTATACTAACCAACAAGCTCACACTATAGAGCACTCTCATGTATACTAACCAACAAGCTCACACTATAGAACACTCTCATGTATACTAACCAACAAGTTCACACTATAGAACACTCTTATGTATACTAACCAACAAGCTCACACTATAGAACACTCTTATGTGTACTAACCAACAAGCTCACACTATAGAACACTCTTATGTATACTAACCAACAAGCTCACACTATAGAACACTCTTATGTATACTAACCAACAAGCTCACACTATAGAACACTCTTATGTATACTAACCAACAAGCTCACACTATAGAACACTCTCATGTATACTAACCAACAAGTTCACACTATAGAACACTCTTATGTATACTAACCAACAAGCTCACACTATAGAACACTCTTATGTATACTAACCAACAAGCTCACACTATAGAACACTCTTATGTATACTAACCAACAAGCTCACACTATAGAACACTCTTATGTGTACTAACCAACAAGCTCACACTATAGAACACTCTTATGTATACTAACCAACAAGCTCACACTATAGAACACTCTCATGTATACTAACCAACAAGCTCACACTATAGAACACTCTTATGTATACTAACCAACAAGCTCACACTATAGAACACTCTTATGTATACTAACCAACAAGCTCACACTATAGAACACTCTTATGTGTACTAACCAACAAGCTCACACTATAGAACACTCTTATGTATACTAACCAACAAGCTCACACTATAGAACACTCTCATGTATACTAACCAACAAGCTCACACTATAGAACACTCTTATGTATACTAACCAACAAGCTCACACTATAGAACACTCTTATGTATACTAACCAACAAGCTCACACTATAGAACACTCTTATGTGTACTAACCAACAAGCTCACACTATAGAACACTCTTATGTATACTAACCAACAAGCTCACACTATAGAACACTCTCATGTATACTAACCAACAAGCTCACACTATAGAACACTCTTATGTATACTAACCAACAAGCTCACACTATAGAACACTCTTATGTATACTAACCAACAAGCTCACACTATAGAACACTCTTATGTGTACTAACCAACAAGCTCACACTATAGAACACTCTTATGTATACTAACCAACAAGCTCACACTATAGAACACTCTCATGTATACTAACCAACAAGCTCACACTATAGAACACTCTCATGTATACTAACCAACAAGTTCACAATAAAAATTTAATGATACTATATTTTAATTACATGTAAATAAAATCTAATTAAGTTTAACTTAAAATATATATTTTAAATGGTGAGAATAAAAAAGTTTGAAAATGGCCAGTTATAGCGCAATACATTAACTACAAACTTTATTTCATCGGCGAAAGAACGCACAGATAGATGGATAGATGTATAGTTAGGTGCATGGAAAGAAAGATGGATGGACATATAGATGGATATATAGATGGATAGATTGATGAATGGAAAGAAAGATGGATGGATATATAGATGGATAGATTGATGGATGGATATATAGATGGATAGATTGATAGATGGATAGGTGCATGGATATATGGATTGATTGATGAGTAGATGAGTAGATGGATGGATAGATAAATTGATAGAATGATAGATATAATGAGAGAATGATAGATATAATGATAGATAGATGGATATAGTTGATTGATAGACAGTTATATACATAAATCAATAGATAGACTGATGGAAAGACAGAGGAACACATAGATGATTGAATAGATATTGATATGGACAGAGAGACAGATAGATATATGGATAGATAGGCAGATGGATGGATAGATAGAGCAGTAGGAGAGATGGGAAACAGTCTCAGAAAATGCTGAGAAACCCTCCTACTCTACTGTAATTTGAATCTCCTTATCACGTCACCAGCCTCCAGCTTCGCGTCATATCTCAAGACCATCCCACCTCGCATGTTTAGGTCGGTCTTATCTATTCTTCTCAGTAAATTCCTTAGTCTATAAAAATCAGCTTTTCGGAAATCTGGCACCTTATCAAACAATTTTCTTCCACATCGGTTTCATTCTAGGTTAAATCTGATTGCCTTGTGATCACTGTTCCCTAGGTCTCTCCATATTTCATTGTCATTTATTTTTGTCTCTCTTAGTTATCACTATCTAAAATACTATTTTCCCGTGGTTGTTTCTTAATATGTATTTTTAGGAACCATTTATCAACTAGTTCTATAAATCTTCTGCTTTGGTACTCCGTTTTGTTAATGCAGTTTATTCGATTACAATTAAAACTTACCCGTAACATATACACTGAGCAAGATGCCAGATATGTGTTTCCATTTTCTCGAAGTTTCGTGGACTGTATGTTTCTTATTATTGATAATTATAATTTTAATATAATTCAAACAAAATAGTCTCCGTTGGCTCAGTTTTGATCCTCTCTCTAACACTACATTAAAAAAATTCCCTGACTCATATGGATACTCCCACTCCTCGTCTCATCTGTTTATCTGTGTGAAATAATTTAAATCCCTTAATTTGTTGTTCAGCTAATAATAGCTTGTTCTCTACATTGATCTACGTTTAAGCTATTGCAATATCATCTAGCCATTCTGCACGGATAAGAGCACTATATCAACTATTTTGTTTCTAAGACTCCTACTGTTTATGTAGGAGTCTTAAAAATACCTTACACGATGCTTGCAAGCTCACGACAATCTCAGAGAACCATCTGACACCAGCGAGTTCCAAATGTTGCTGAGCGTGCAAATCATCGTACCGTTTGATGTGGAGAGGAGACCGAAACCTTATGTTCACCTAATCCAAAAGTTTATTCCACACAAGTTATATACTAAAAATTGGAAAACACAGTGTCGGAATTGTTGGCTAAAACGAACTTAGTAGCAAAACTGCACACTGCACTGCAGTTCCTCAGCAACAGGACCAGGTAAGCAACAAGGTCAGGACAGGTTTTGCCTTTGATGAATGTTCCACCCAAAGAATAGTCGCCAAAAGAGTGGTAGAAAAAAAGGAACTTTAAATTGTGGCACGGGTCACTTTGAACATTTCTGAATTCCTGACTGTCTCAGGACCCCAAGCTTACGACGTAGTGGAGCCCCATGTCAGCTGCGAAAATTATTATAGGTCTATTCAGGATAGAATATAAGAGATAAAGCCATCTGCTTTACAACATTTGAAAGCTAACATATCAATTTATCTGTTAAACATATTATCGCTAAAGTTATCTGGGACATAGGGTTTCTGACTGGATCAGATTATTAGCATACTTATATACTTAAAAAGATGAAAATACAGAGCAATCATTTGTAACATTTTTGCACACAGTAATCTTCTGACGGGCACGTACTCAGGCTCAATACGTCAACCCCTGAATATAAAGTACTTAGTAAAAATATATTAGTAGCCACACTTGGCACAGAACAGTCTGCCTTAGAAGTAACCCAGTTGGGTGATGCAGGATTAGAGTGAGCAAGCTCTGGGAACAGGAAACCACTAGGATACAGATGATCAAACCTAACCCCGACGTCACCCAAGCCCCTAGTCACCGAAACTGTGTTTTTCAAGTGTTTTTCATGTGAAGGAAATCTTCGAAACGTCTTTACCGATTGCTTTGAAATTTTGACAAAACTTGGCATTCGAATTGGCACAGGTTTTAAAGACCCACTGTATACATGCCTCACCAGTGACAGGAAAAAACAGGCTTTTAAAAAAAACAGCGCCATCTGTTGGACGTAACAGCAACTCATGCTGTAATCTCCAAAAGTTCTTCAATGATTGCTTTAAAATTTTGACACAACGTTCCATTCGAATACGTGCATGTTTATATATCTACTAAATAGATGCCACACCTGTGACAGGTAAAAACTTGCTTATTTTGAAAAACAGTGCAATCTGTTGCACATAATGGGAACACATGCTATACAACCCGTTCTCGCACTTTCTTACAGTCAATATTGACTTATTAAATACGTGCATATGTGACATACTAAACATACTAGTTTACCTTGAAAAGCTTCATAGAAAACACTGACCTTACCTAACCTTCTTAGTATGTAAGATAAGCATCTTATTGCTTCATAATTACAATTATTACTTAACCTATACCTATAATAGGTTAAGTAGTAATTGTAATTACAAAGCAATAAGATGCTTATCTTAACATACTAAGAAGGTTAGGTAAGGTCGGTGTTTTCTATGAAGCTTTTCAAGGTAAACTAGTATGTTTAGTATGTCACATATGCACGTATTTAATATGTCAATAATGACTATACGAAAGTGCGAGAACGGGTTGTGCTATACTATATATGTCACGATTCCATTAAAATTTTCCGATGGCATTGATAAATTGAGTTTTCATAGATTTCAATTTATTTTCGTCTTGATTTAATTATTTTGTGTGACATTGCACTGGAATTGAGCCGTGTTTTTCACCATACCATTTATTTCCTAAGTATAAGTATAGATGTCATGCCTGTGATAGGTAAAAACATTTTTTTTAAGGAACAGTGCCATCTGTACTCACCTAACCTAACTCACCTAATTGTACTTGCGAGGTTTGAGCTTTGTCCTTTTGGTCCCGCCTCTCAACTGTCAGTCAACTGGTGTACAGAGTCCTGAGCCTACTGGGCTCTATCATATCTACATTTGAAACTGTGTATGGAGTCAGCCTCCACCACATCGCTGCCTAATGCATTCCATCTGTTAACTATTCTGACACTGAAAAAGTTCATTCTGACGTCTCTGTGGCTCATCTGGGTACTAAGTTTCTACCTGTGTCCCCAAGTTCATGTCCCACCCGTGCTGAAGAGTTTGTCTTTGTCCACCCTGTCAGTTCTCCTGAGAATTTTGTATGTGCTTATCATGTCTCCCCTTACTCTTCTGTTTTCCACGGACGTGAGGTTCAGCTCCTTTAGCCTTTCCTCGTAGCTCATACCTCTCAGTTCCGGGACGATCTGGTGGCATATCGCTGAATCTTCTCTAACTTTGTCTTATGTTTAACTAGGTATGGACTCCAGGCTGGAGCTGCATATTCCAGGATTGGTCTGACATAAGTGGCATACAGGGTCCTGAGCGATTCCTTACACAAGTTTCTAAAGGCAGTTTTTATGTTGGCCAGTCTAGCATATGCCGCTGATGATATCCTTTTGATGTAGGGTCTCTGGGGACAAGTTCGGTGTGATATCAAACCCCAGATCTTTCTCTCTATTTAACTCTTGCAAGATTTCACCTCCCAGATGGTACCTTGTGTTCAGCCTCCTGTTCCCTTCGCCTAATTTCATTACCTTACACTTTCCTGAGCTGAACTTTAGCAGCCATTTTCTAGACCATTCCTCCAGTTTGTCCAGGTCATCCTGTAGTCTCTGTCTATCTTCATCCGTCTTGATTCTTCTCATAATCTTTGCATTATCAGCAAACATTGAGAGGAATGAGTCTATATCCTCTGGAAGATCATTTACATATATTAGAAACAGGACGGGTCCAAGTACTGAGCCCTGTGGGACTGCGATGTTGACATCTCGCCACTCTGATGTCTCCCCCTCACCGTTACTCGCTGTTTCCTGTTGCTTAAGTACTCCCTTATCCATTGGAGCACCTTCCCTTTTACTCCTGCCTGTTGCTCCAACTTTTTTAACAGCATTTCATGGGGTACTGTGTCAAAGGCTTTCTGGCAGTCCAGGAAAATGCAGTCGGCCCACCCTTCTCTTTTCTGCCAAATTTTTGTTGCCCTGGTCATATAATTATAATAAACGATTTACCTTCTCTGAACCCATGTTGGTGGTGTGTTACAAAGTTATTTCCCTACAGATGCCCTAGAAGCCTTTTCCTCACGATCTTCTCCATCACCTTACATGGTATACAAGTTAGGGAAACTAGCCTGTAGTTCAGTGCCTCTTGCCTGTCACCCTTCTTGTATATTGGGACCACGTTAGCTGTCTTCCAACTTTCTGGTAGGTCTCCTGTTTCCAGTGACCTGTTATACACCATAGAGAGCGGCACACTTAGTGCTTCTGCACCTTCCTTTAGTATCCATGGTGAGATTCTGTCAGGCCCACCGGCTTTTGTCTCATCCAACTCCAGCAGACACTTTTTAACCTCATCACTGGTGAGGTCAAATTCCTCCAAGGTTGCTTGGTTGGCCGCCTCCTCATTTAGTGCAGGGGCTTCTCCTTGTTCTATTGTGAAGACCTCCTAGAATATCTTGTTGAGTTCTTCACACACCTCCTCTGTGTATCTGTTCTCCCCTTTTTTCAATTTCATCACTTGTTCCTTCACTGCTGTTTTCCTCCTGATGTGGCTGTGCAGCAGCTTTGGTTGGGTCTGGGACTCGCTATGTCATTTTCAAACTGTCTCTCTGCTTCCCTCCTCACTCTGAGGTACTCATTTCTGGCCCTCTGGTATCTCTCCCAGCTCTCTGGTGTTCTGTTATTTCTGTAGTTTCTCCATGTTCTTTTACTCAGTTGCCTCGCTACCTTCCATTCCTGCAAGGTAGCGAGAAAAACCATGGATTTTTCTGTTGTTTTTCATTTTTCTCCTTTTGGACGGGGATAAACCTGTCTGCAGCTACCTGACACTTCTGGGTGACAAAATCCATCATGTTCTGCACATTCTTGTCTCTAAGTTCTGTTTCCCATGGTATTCCCCTGAGGAAGTTCCTCATCTCGTCATATTTTCCTCTTCGGTAATTTAGTCTTTTCCCCTCTGATCCCATCTTTGGATAGGTTATTATCCTATCTGACAGCAGCTTCCTGTTTCACATAACAGAAACACACGCTATAGTAAATATGTTACGAGTCCATTTCAATGGTTCTGATTGTATTGACAAATTTAATTTTCATAGATTTTGATATATTTTCAATTTCATTTTATTATTTTTTGTGACATTGCATTGGAATTGAGCTGTGTTATTTACCATACCGTTTATTTCGTGAGTATAAGTATAGATGACCGGTAAAATATACTTCTGACAAGTAAAAACACACTTTTTTTCATAAAATCTCTTGAGCCATCTCTTACATATAAGACCAACATACGCTATAGTAAATATGTTATGATTCCATTTCAATGTTTCTGACCTCATTGATAAATTAAATTTTCATAGATTTCGATTTATTTTCATTTTTATTTAATTATTTTGTGTGACATTGCGTTGGAATTGAGTTGAGTTGTTTTCCATATAGTTAATTTCGAGAAAATAGTTATTTTTTTTTCATTGTTTTTATTTAGTTTTTAACAGTTCTACTTAATTTTCAGTGATGGTACATCAGATAATTTGATGTTCGCATTTTTTTTATGAGAACATCAGAGCATTGGGGAATGCATCATACGAGGAAGTGAGGAATGGTGGGGAGGACGAGGGGACGAGAGTGGGGAATGGTGGGGGAGGATGAGGGGACGAGGGGGGGGGGCAATGGTGGGCAGGACGAAGGGAAGGGTGAGTGGGGGATGTCGGGGACAAGGAGACAGGAGAGTGGAGAATGGTGGGGAGGACAATGGAAGAGGGAAGTGGGGGATGGTGGGGGAGGAGGAGTGGATGGAAAAGGGGGGGGTAATGGTGGAGAGGACGGGGGGACGGGGGAGTGTGGCATAGTGAGGATGACGAGGGGATGGGGGAGGAGGGAATGGTGGGAAGGGCAAGAGGACAGGGGAGTTGGGTAGGTGGGGTAGAACGAGGGGACAGGTGAGTGGGGAATGGGAATAGTGGGGAAGACGAGCAGATGGGGGAGTGTGGGATGGGGGGGAAGACGAGGGGACAGGGGAGGAAGGAATGGTGGGGAAGATGAGGGGACGGTGGAGTGGGGAATGGTTGGGAGGTCGAGAGGACGGAGGAGGGTGGAATGGTGGCGATAACAAGGGAACACGGAAGGGTTCCAAAGTCTACAACGGTTGAGCGCTGTAGACTTTGGTTCTGGACGGTACTAGCCAGTGGGGCTGGTCGAGCGTTGCTGACTTTGTTGCTTGTGCGTTCCAGCAAGTGCACAACGAAGACCTCATCTGAGGCAAATTGTGTCCGTCATCCTCGAAGCAGGCTAGCGTAAGGGCTAGCAACGCCAATCCGGTTGACCTCACAGACATGTATATATTGTCTATATTCTATTGGTGATAGGAAATAATAACGGGTATTTTTAGTGTTATTCTTTTTATTTACCTTAAACATTGCACTATATTCCCACCAAGATTAGCTTTCTCTGAACTTGAATAGGATCATAGAGTTTATAAAGAACCCGGTTACGAAGGGTTCGTAACACTGAGGGTACAGCTAGTTGGCTAATACATTTATAAAGATTCTAGAAAACGACAGCCCTAATGAAGGAACTTACCTACCACATCAGGCAATGACTATTCAGTGAGTAACTACGCTCTGCGCTTAGTATTAAACTGCACTGCCAAAATCAGTTCACAGACGGCAAGTTTAAATGACTGTAAATTTATTTATCACAGATCCAGAAGATGTATGATACTCTGTTTATGTTTTGTAGAAAATTGTTCGCACATATTGCAAACATGTACCAGCATTTTTAAGAGAATTTCTTCAGGATTGAAGAAATTCAAAATTTTACCAAATTTATGTGGTTATCTGGACCCACTGTCACATATAGATCAGTGCTATTTGGGGCCCATTTCATGCTCATGTTTGCTCCAGACTACCCTGGAGATGAACGTGAAGAATCTTAATGGTCCTACAAAACTTAAATAAGTTACAAATACATAGACAATTTCCAAAAGGCCACTAATATCAATAGAAAACTTAACCAAATATACTGAGAAGTAACACTTCCACTTTCTTAATTACCATATCATAATTACGCTTCCAATGTAAATTAAGTTAATCATATGATAGGAACAGCTTATCCCAATTACTGAATGCTTAATTAAATGAATGTGCTCAGCATTAAGTGTGACGTTTGATTTAAGAATAAAATTATGAAGTTATTACCAGCTAACCTTAGAACCATTACCAAACATGACTTATTGTCTTAAATATCTAAAATCTTTGACCCCTGAAGCTTACTTAGCTTCGTGAAAATAAAAGAATGGATTTTGGTACAGAAGAGCTGGCAGACCTAAGTCTGTTAGGAATAACTCCTGCCTCCAGAGCTACAAGACGTATGGAGAGAAATTACTGATATACAGGACTGTATTGAGAACATAACTGTTATTGGAGAAACAGTGGAAGAAGGAGTGCTGGCAACACAGCAGGTGTTGTTGATGCCTCTAATGAGTCGCACGGTGAAGCAGCTTATCTTTTAATAATGACTCATTTATGTTAACCTCCAAGACAAGAGTTACTCTGTTGAAAACTGTACTCTACTGAAGATGGAGTTAACAGCATGACAAGTAGGCATTCGTTTGGATCATCATATTAAGCGTACCCTGACTATCATTAATATTACAAAACAAGAAATCGAGAGCAACAATAAAGCAGTTCTTCAATGGATTAGAAATAACAATAATACAAACCATCCACCTGTTTAGGAAGTACTTATAGTAACGACGATGACCATAGTATATATACCAACGAAGAACGAAACTAGAACGAAGAAATCTGAACTATTGAGTTGGACAAACTGGAAAGCTGATTTTTACTTGTCGTGCTTTGACAAATTAAACTAACCTAACCTAACCTTCCTAGGCTTAATATACGATATCTGAGGCCTAATATAGTTCATATGTGACCTATACTAGGCTTAGGAATATTTAAGTTTGTATTTTAGCTTAATTTATTTTAAAATAGTTCCTTACTATTCGGTATACTACTATCTAAAAGCTAAGAACGTACGAATTCTGATTATTGACGATCGTCACAGTAGATTCTATCTAAACAAGAGGATGGGTTCTATATGCGAGTAATAGAGTCGACAAACATCAATGTCTTTCAAAAGGATATTGCATGTTCTAACAGAAGAGAATCCAGTTGATAACTTGTCTACAGGACTGATGTTGAATCAATAATTAAAGCTAAATCGTGGTTTCATTGACCTAAGTGCCAGGTAGTCAACAGTTGGCCATAGCAGAAGCCACAGGTCATAGTGACACAGACCTCGACTACTACAATGATTTAAGCATAAACACTGGTGATAGACTGCACTAGGTACTCAAGTTTAAGTAAGTTGATTAGAATAATGAAGTTAGCATTTTTGTTTCTTCTTAATTGTAGGAAACACGTACTAATTCACAAGAATTATCAATTAATGGGCAAAAAAGTCCAAATACGAAGACAGGGGAAACCCCCCCCCCCCCCACCCCTCCTAACACTGTTCAAATTCATTGAACGCATCGATCATGACAGTCGTGTTGAACTTTGTTGTGGCAGAAGACTTGCGCACACGAATATTGATATTGATACTCAACATCCTTGACTCCTATGAGAAACTCATTGGGCACCACACTTAGTGTTACATGAACATAAAGTAACCAAACACAAAGAAGCGCAACACACCCTAGCGCAATTGAGGCAACAATACCTCAAGTTCGACGAATTCTTAAGGTCATAATAAAAACTTGTATTGTCTGCGCGAGATACGATACCCGGGTATGTCCTTACCTAGGATCTCCACCATTTCCCAGGGAAAGGGTCTTCCACCTCTATTCGGCACGACTATTCAGGCGCGATCACGCTCGCAGGTGTGAAAGACAAAAACACTAGAAAGGCATATGTCTGTTTGCTCACATGTGTAGCCATTCGAGGAATAGACCAGAAGCACCTTAAAGGCATATGTCTGTTTGCTCACATGTGTAGCCATTCGAGGAATAGACCACAAGCACCTTAAAGGCATATGTCTGTTTGCTCACATGTGTAGCCATTCGAGGAATAGACCACAAGCACCTTAAAGGCATATGTCTGTTTGCTCACATGTGTAGCCATTCGAGGAATAGACCAGAAGCACCTTAAAGGCATATGTCTGTTTGCTCACATGTGTAGCCACTCGAGGAATAGACAGAAGCACCATAAAGGCATATGTCTGTTTGCTCACATGTGTAGCCACTCGAGGAGTAGACCTACAAGTGACTCAACACGTGTGCATAATCATTACCTGATTTACCTGAAGACCACTAACTCCTGTGGCATCGACGAGGGCAGGAAGCCAGCGGCTTGTCGAAGGTCCCCCATTTGCCTTAATGATCTTTTCCATGTATATTTTAGAATTCGACACAGTTCTGACAGTTTCAGCTTTGACTGGTATGCAGTTCCTTGGGTTAATGTCCCTGTTGGTGAAAACGCATCTTCTGTTCTCAGCCCTACATTGTGCCTTCTTGAGCTTAAAATCGTTGCTTCTTGTCTGTGTTACATCTGACTTTCTGAAGAAAATAACCGGATCAACAACCTCTAACTGGTTCAATATATTAAGTATTCATGAGATCCGCCCTGACATGCCTGGTTTGCAGTGTTGTTAGTCCCGTGGCCTTCAAGCATTCCTGATACAAGAGATGACTTAGCTCTGGAATGACTTGTTGCCCGGTGTTGCACCTTCTCCAGAGCAGCTGTCGTCTTCTGAAAATGAGGTCTCCATGCTTGGATACAGTAACCCAAATGGGGACGCACTTACAGTTGAATCATTACCTCTTTTCCTTATAGTCAAAAGTACCTTCTGTATTAGTACTAGTTCTATAGTATTTTATATCGCATTAGTTCAGGCCTTCCTTACATTATTCACATGTCCAGCCCCAAGCTGATGATCTGACAATAGAGTATATTTAGTGGCTTGGGAAGCGTATCTACAAGAGATCTGTACTTATCCTCTGGTTTAGACTGCACTAGGATAACGTTAAAGTGTGTGAAATAATATTCCTCCCAGAGTAATATGGCGTAATCGATTCTATGAATGCAGTGTGGGGGACAGTGAAACGTTGTTTTTGCTAAACACTGTATATGCAGAAACTTACTAACATGCAACTTGAAACTGTTGTTACATAAATAGTCCCTAGTGTTATGATCTCAGCCTGCAGAAGAAACGAGTCTCCCTCCTTGAGAGTTATTCATCAAGCCTGACCTGATTAGAAGGTCTAGCAAATATTAAGGTAATAACCCATATGTAAAATAGTTGCTTGGATATGTATAACAGTTTGAGATTATGGGCAATGAAGAAGAAAACAGATAAATGACTGGCTAGGAGATGTGGACATTTTGCTGGAGGCGTGAGGCTCGCTTCCGGAGGACCTTGACCTCACTTGAGTGCCAGACATCGCAGTGGAAAGCTGCGCTCCGTGAGCTCCCGTCAGAAGGGAACCCCTAGTGATATATCTCGAAGAGAAGAGAAGTGTGTAGACGTGCCAGCTGTGGAACCGAGCTGGGAACGTTGTGGTATCAAGTCCTGGTCGACGAGCAGAGTATAATAAGCTACTCAGAGGCATTTTCGTGGGCTGTGTGGAGCGCCCTGACCAGACGCCGTCAGAGGAAAAGCGCCCTCGATCAGTTAATCTGTGGTAAGCACGATATACGCCAGTTCATAGTGATTGCTTGTAGTTGGTCGTGTGCCCAGCGACAGTAGCGATGTTTATTTTATAAGTTAGACATGTTTTAATAAGGCAGAAAGCCTGAAATAGGAGAGTGAAGAGGGAGGAGCACGGAGCGACGTCCATCCCCTCTGAGCTCTGACGGACGACTGAGGGAGCCCGGCTCCGGATGGAGGAAGACCCTCCCAGCGAGTGAGGACCGCCGCCAGGCGAGGTGGAGTATGGACCCGCCCAAAACGGGGGAGTCCACTCTCACTGTATGTAGAGAACAGATAGAGGTTTGAGGCAAACATATTGTGTGAATATTTTTTGTTTGTGTTAAAGGGGAACATTTTATTGGAGTGTCGATGGGTTGCAGGTTTGTCTTTGGGGAAGAAGTTGCTGAGAACTTCGAAGCCAGCAGATGAAGTAGCTGATGAGACTCCAAGATAGTGGAGGAGAGGACCTCGAGCTGTGAGGAGAAGAAGCAGTGAAGAGGAGTGTCACGTGCTTCTGTAGAGGTGGAGAAGCACCATAGTTGCTCGAGGAAACTTCATGGTGTAGCAGCCAAGAGAGCTGTGGAGGAACCTAGCAGAAGTAGTAGAGCACCATAGTTGCTCAAGGAAACTTCATGGTAGCAGCCTGGGGGAGCTGCAGAGGATCCTGGTAGTGAAGCCCGGAAGAACCTGAAGATATCAGGGTAGTGAACTTCCAGAGGTGGAAGGGGAAGTTCTGGTGGATTACTTATATGGAGTTGATAGTGTTTGGTTGTCATTAGTGTGCAAGACGCAGTGAGAGGTGAGTGACTGTTTGCATTCTTATGTCAAGGAGTGTTTTACGCTGAAGTTTAGAGTTACAGTCGTAGGCTGGATTACCTACAGATGTATGCGTTCCAGGACTGACAGTGATCGATTGATCATTGTTGTGTATCAATGAACATTTATACTGATATATGTATATATAGGATTCAATATAGGATTCATTATTATTATATGTGTGTATGTATTGTGTATGTGCTTTGTCCAGTAAATGTATCACAATTTGCTGGTATTTGCCCTTGTCCTAGTGAGGCTTCCCAGGAGGTAATAAAGAAGGAGAGAGAAAGAGAGAAAGAGCCAAGAACCACTGCCGTGGACAGGGTAGGAGGTAATACTAGTAAGTCATAGGGGATTGAGGAGATCATATCTCATAAGGAGAGAGTGGGGAGTCACAGCGGCTCGAGTGGGTGTGTGCACGTGGCAACGAGGCTAAGTGTTGGAGCCGCATCCCCTAAACGTGTGACGTTGAGCCCCTCTCCAAGAGCCAGAAGCGCCAAGGGTGATCTCCTAGTATAAGCACTCTACCGAGTTGTGGGTTGGGTTGTCCATAGAGAAGGATCAACGACGACAACACCAACCAACCCACAGTCTATAATACTAGTTAACAATTGCCTGTTGACCTATAAATCAGAAGACCCTGATTAAAAGGTACCGTTAAATCCAGCCTATAAATTATGGCATAATCATAACTCCAATGTCGTCCTATGCAGATGGGGAAGACATAGATCATTCATTCATCTGTGAAAGCGATTTAGGACAAGGGTTTAATATCTAACAAGCATAATAAGGACATGGAATGAAATACGGAAAGCGTACCAAACAACATTATGTGAGCACTATTATGGGGCCAGCTCTCCCTATATATATGACTCGATGTTCTACCCAACAATATTGCCCTTGTGGACAATACATGGACTGTGATTGACACGTGTCAGAAGGTAGCATCATATCTGTTCACCGGAACAGCCAGGCATCTAAGGGCACAGCTATTATAAAATGTTTGACAAATTAGTACAGTATCCACAGAGTGAATAGGTCTACTGGACCCATTCACTCTATGGGAATTACCAGACCCATAGACTCAATCATGACTTCTTATCTCTTTAAAGAAAACTCGTTCTCTCATTCCATGTGGTATTCCACCACCCAATTATCATATAGATGGCGAGCACTTGAGAACTGCGAGTCTTACAGATACCTTGGTGTCCCCCATTAACTACCCTGGGTACCTTTCTTCTCTCAAGAAGAGACTGTTGGAGAGATTAAAGCCCGTGCGGGTCCTTGTTGTTGGTGTCAATCATGGAATATCGTGAGACTTGCTAGAATGTTCTATGAATCATTTATCCCCTCTGTGATTGACTAAAAGGCCTTAGATCTTACACTGTATACAGACAGAGAATTAAAATCCCTTGAAGCCTTGCCAAATGAAGTTATGCTTCTCATCCTTGGGGCTCCAAAGTCCACGAGAAGTTAAAATGAGAGCCGAGTTAAAATTAAGAACAATAAGTGAGAAAATTTTGTCCATTAGCACAGTTTTCAGTGTGAAGGCGTCGAGTAGATCTCGGCAACACATGAAATTGCAAGCTAAACTTTCTTATATGCTACACTCGCCTGAGGTCTATAGAAGGTCTCCATCAATTAAATATGTGCCCAACTCAATTAATGATTAATCAACCAATTAATTCACGGGATAACTGGGATCTATCAGTTGACTTTGTAAATACACCTAAGAAAGATTAAATGTGCACACTCTACATTATTAATTTAAAACAGTTAGCACTGAAAACCATCGCTGAGAGTACTCAGGTTATGGGTAACGATGTGTATCAGTACTATACCGACGGTTCTGTAGAAGGTAGAAGATGTACCGGATGTGCATAAATTATATTTTAACGATGTTACAACAGTCTCCGTGGTGTAGTGGTAAGACACTCGCCTGGCGTTCCGCGAGCGTTTTGTCATGGGTTCGTATCCTGGCCGGGGAGGATTTACTGGGCGCAATTCCTTAACTGTAGCCTCTATTTAACGCAACAGTAAAATGTGTACTTGGTTGTAACAACGATTCTTCGCGGTGGAGATCGTATTCCAGGGACCTGCCCCAAACGCTACGCGTACTAGTGGCTGTACAAGAATGTAACAACTCTTGTATATATCTCAAAAAAAAAGTTATCTCATTCATTTTGCAATGAAGCGCGTCAATGATTGGGCAAGTACAACTCAAGTCTAACCTGCTGGCCCTGATTTTTTAAAAGACAATAGCAATGGACGTATATACTGTGACTCGCAGTGTGTACTCCTTGGACTGAACGCACATAGTAGTAACACCCAGAAAATAGTCAGTGATATTCGATTAAAGGGTTTAGCTGCTAAAGAAAACAGATTCGAAATTAAATTATTTTGGATACAATAACATGTTAGCATCTCAAAGCATGATACTGTTGATATGCTTACAAATACAGCCTGTAGCAGACCATTATCAGAAATTAATATAGGTGTATCATTAGCAGAGACAAAGAGAATACTTAAACAAATATCTGATGAAAATCTTTGTGAGGGAATGGGTTTTCACCAGCTAAATCTTTTACTAGAGTGTGGAGTGAAGGAGCGCTTCCGTGCACCCAGGTACGTAAATGGGCGTGCACTCGGTCTAGAATTGATAACCTGTACATGAGACATCAAGTGCTTAGGCTCGTTGGAGAGCTTAAGCTATCAACATTCAAAATATGTTCTTATGGCCGTTGTAACACATTTGTAGAGATAGTTGTAGAGAGTAGCTTTGTTATTGTAAGATTGTGGGAGACAGCAGAGCGGGTGGTGTGCTGTGAGGCACCAGCCACCACCGGGACATTTCCATAGCAACCAAGACAGACGCCTTGTGACGTCACCAGCGCGCCAACCAAGGGGAGCTGTGATTGGCTAAGAGCCTTAGGCCCTAGATGCACATCTCTGTGATTGGCTAAGAGCCTTAGGCCCTAGATACGCATTTCTGTGATTGGCTAGTGCAGGATGGGCCAGTAGGCCAGCATCTTGCCGCCCTGTGCCCAATGATGCCGTGGAAATGTCAGCACAGTGGAGAAATGCCCGACAGACCACTGGAACATTATCTAACACAGTGTAGAGTTACAAACCCATTAAGATTTCAATTTAGATTCAACAGAGCATAAAAAGTTGTTAAAAACGTATAGCAAAATCTTACTGAAACAACCATACGAGTCATAAATACTCATACACCGCCCAAGTAAAACAGAAACAAGCAACACTTAGTGAGCTAGCCAGAGGCTTAGGGCCCGCAGGATGTGCGACAGGTTTGCCTTAAACCAGCAAATAGTAGAACCAACTAGGAAGGAGAACACGCTGGACCTCATTTTCACTAATAATGATGAATTGATCAGGAACATAATGATTACAAATACCTGTTACTCAGATCACAACTTAATTGAAGTTCTGACAACCATGGGGAGTAGACCTTCAAAACCAGTCCAGATTCCCGGTGGAGGAGATTTCAGCAAATTCAACTTCAATAATAAACAGATAAACTGGGAGCGAATAAACCAGGACTTCACAGAAATAAACTGGGAAGAACAGCTAGGAAATGCAAACCTGAACCAGTGCCTGGAAAAAATAAGCTCAGTAGCACTAAAAATTTGTTCAAACCGCATACCTCTAAGAAAAAAGAGGAAGAGATGCAGATTGGAACGGGAACGTCGTTCCCTATATTGGCGAAGAAAACGAATCGCGGAACAACTTGAGAGTCGCACCCTATCTCAAGAACGGCGAAGAAGGTTAGGTAGAGAAATAGAAACAATTGAACGGAAGCTACAAGAATCATACAGAACCCAGGAGAGGCAAAGAGAGCAAAAGGCCATCAGTGAAATAGAAAGAAATCCGAAATATTTCTTCTCCTATGCAAAATCAAGTTCAAAAACCACATCTAGTATCGGGCCCCTGCGAAAGGGAGATGGAACTTTCACCGATACCAACAAAGAAATGAGCGAGCTACTGAGGACGCAGTACGACTCTGTTTTCAGCGAGCCATTAAACACACTAAAGATTGATAACCCAAATTAATTTTTCATGGATACGATACCAACATCAAATCATATATCAGATGTCACCCTATCCCCACTGGATTTTGAAGAAGCCATAAACAGTATGCCTATGCACTCTGCACCAGGCTCGGATTCTTGGAACTTCATATTCATAAAGAACTGTAAAAAACCACTATCGCAGGCCCTCCACATTCTGTGGAGACAAAGCCTAGATACTGGCGTTATTCCTGATATACTAAAAACAGCAGAGATAGCACCACTTCATAAAGGAGGAAATAAGGCAGAGGCAAAAAATTACAGACCGATAGCGCTAACATCGCACATCATAAAAAATTTTGAGAGAGTGCTAAGAAGTAAAATCACAAAATACATGGAATCACAGCAACTCCATAATCCCGGACAACATGGTTTCAGAACAGGGCGCTCTTGCCTGTCGCAGTTGCTGGACCACTATGATATGGCATTAGATGCTATGGAAGACAAACATAACGCGGATGTAATTTACACAGATTTCGCAAAAGCTTTTGATAAATGTGACCATGGTGTTATTGCACATAAAATGCGTTCAAAAGGAATTACCGGAAAAATAGGCAGATGGATCTACAATTTCCTGACCCACAGAACCCAATGTGTAATAGTCAACAAAATAAAATCCAGCCCATCAACCGTGAAGAGCTCAGTCCCCCAGGGTACTGTGCTTGCTCCAGTACTTTTTCTCATCCTCATATCGGACATAGACAAGAACACAACCTATAGCACTGTATCATCCTTTGCAGATGACACTAGGATCTTCATGAGAGTAGGCAACATAGAGGACACGGCGAACCTCCAGTCAGATGTAGATCAGGTCTTTCTATGGGCTACAGAAAATAATATGGTGTTTAACGAAGATAAGTTCCAGCTCATGCGCTACGGAAAAATTGAAAATATAAAAACGGAAACCACGTACAAAACTCAGGCAAATCATAACTTAGAACGAAAAGGCAATGTAAAGGATCTGGGTGTACTCATGTCGGAAGACCTTACCTTTAAAGAACACAATAAAGTAGCCGTCACAACTGCAAGAAAAATGACAGGTTGGATAACAAGAACTTTGCACACTAGAGATGTTATACCGATGATGATACTTTTCAAAACGCTTGTGCTCTCTAGAGTGGAGTACTGCTGCACAATGACAGCACCTTTCAAAGCTGGAGAAATTGCTGACCTGGAGAGCGTGCAGAGATCCTTTACTGCTAGAATCCACTCAGTAAAACATTTAAACTATTGGGACCGACTAAAGAGCCTAAAACTGTACTCCCTTGAGCGCAGGCGGGAGAGGTACATAATAATTTACACGTGGAAAATATTAGAGGGGCTGGTCCCAAACCTGCACACAGAAATAACATCACATGAGACCAGAAGACATGGCAGGATGTGCAGAATACCCCCGTTGAAAAACAGAGGTGCAACTGGTACTCTGAGAGAGAACTCTATCAACATCAGAGGTCCGAGACTGTTCAACACGCTTCCACTACACATAAGGGACATAACTGGCCGACCCCTCACAGTGTTCAAGAGAGAACTGGATAAGCACCTCCAAAGGATACCTTATCAACCAGGCTGTGACTCGTACGTCAGGCTGCGAGCAGCCGCGTCCAACAGCCTGGTTGATCAGTCCGGCAACCAGGAGGTCTGGTCGACGACCGGGCCGCGGGGACGCTAAGCCCCGGAAGCACCTCAAGGCAACCTCAAGGTAACCACAGGAATATCCTTAAAAAAAAAACATTCTGCCATAGCCACTATGCTAGTCTGACGTAGTTTTCGCTTTGTCGGCCAACCAAGTGAAACTACTGTCTCTAGTGGTTTCTAGTGCATTTCATATACCTGCAACATCGTCGTGTGTCGGCAAGGAACGTAACAGAATCCGGAAACTCTTCGTATTTGCGTGTATTCCAGGAAGTGTATTTGACTGGAAATATAGCAGTGGGTAAACACACGAACAGGTGTAACAGACTGTGTCGTGACTCCCCACCTCCAGTGATCATCAGACTTTATGTGATCTCCTGCTAGTGTCACATAGCAGGGGTGTCCGCGGAAAACAATATATATCTAGGGATATTTCAGTGATACAGGAACTAAACACAGTCAGATAACTTTTAAAGTGTGTCTCAACATATTAACCAATATATCATAGTGATTACCATCCGACCGTTTGTGTTCAAGAAAAAAATCAGTGAAATTCGTGTGTAGTCAAGGCCTGCCCTCGTGGTGCCTTAGGCGATAGTTGCCAAGTCGTCAATAAATCACATCTCTCGCTATTGAAACATCAAGTAATCAGTGCCCATAGTGCTAAGCTCTCTATGCAAAACCTGTGTCTATTATAACAAAAATTAAGATATCATATTTTAATATCAAGTGAACAAATTATACACAAAATAAGTCCGTCGTGTGTATGTAAACAAGGGCCACTTGGAGGTAGGCCCACCCCAGTACCCTCTGTGTGTGTATTCTTTCAAATAGTGTAACGTACTCAGGTAACTAGTGCCCAGACACAGAAACTAGAAACTAGACACAGTGGTAGCAACACTGGCCATCCATACAGCCTCCTCCAGGCCTGTCTCAAGCTGGTAAACACCACGGTCAATACCCACGGCCAGCACCCACGGTCAACACCCGCGGTCAACCCCCCCACCTTGTAAGACCTTGTAAGACCATCACCAGTGAACAGAAGTGTCCAAAAATGGCTTTGATAAAAACGTGCATAGAATGCAACATGAAGGTAGATTACCAACAGAGCTTTCAATACCAACTCTGTTCAGCAGCCATACACAAAAAATGTGCCAACATGACTAACAATCCAAGGATAAATGGTCCCAGTGACCACTCTGTGTACTGGCTCTGCAAAAAGGATGATGTAACATTTTTTAAATTGATGGAAATCCTGGATAAAACTCCCGCCGAAAACAGAGAATTACTAATTAATGCCTGCATAGCAATTTCTAATGTCTTCAAACAAACTGTTCATGACACCAAGGTACAACCAGCTGTAGCACAGAGCTCGGTGGCAGCGGCGCCTGAGCAGGGCGCGGAGTCGGGGACGCCTGAGCGGGGCGCGGAGTCGGGGATGCCTGAGCAGGGCGCAGAGTCGGGGATGCCTGAGCAGGGCGCGGAGTCGGGGATGCCTGAGCAGGGCGCGGAGTCGGGGATGCCTGAGCAGGGCGCGGAGTCGGGGATGCCTGAGCAGGGCGCGGATTCGGGGATGCCTGAGCAGGGCGCGGAGTTGGGGATGCCTGAGCAGGGCGCAGATTCGGGGATGCCTGAGCAGGGCGCGGAGTCGGGGATGCCTGAGCAGGGCGCGGAGTCGGGGACGCCTGAGCAGGGCGCGGAGTCGGGGACGCCTGAGCAGGGCACGGAGTCGGGGACGCCTGAGCAGGGCGCGGAGTCGGGGACGCCTGAGCAGGGCGCGGAGTCGGGGACCCCTGAGCAGGGCGCGGAGTCGGGGATGCCTGAGCAGGACGCGGAGTCGGGGACCCCTGAGCAGAGCGCGGAGTCGGGGACCCCTGAGCGGAGCGCGGTGTCACAGGCCCCGGAGCAGAGCACGGTGTCACAGGCCCCGGAGCAGAGCGCGGTGTCACAGGCACTGGAGCAGAGCGCGGTGTCACAGGCACCGGAGCAGAGCGCGGTGTCACAGGCACCGGAGCAGAGCGCGGTGTCACAGGCACCGGAGCAGAGCACAGTGTCACAGGCCCCGGAGCAGAGCGCAGTGGCACAGGCGCCGGAGCAGAGCACGGTGTCACAGGCACCGGAGCAGAGCGCAGTGTCACAGGCCCCGGAGCAGGGCACAGTGTCACAGGCCCCGGAGCAGAGCGCGGTGGCACAGGCCCCGGAGCAGGGCACAGTGTCACAGGCACCGGAGCAGGGCACAGTGTCGGGGACGCCGCAGCAGAGTGCGGTCCCTGGCAAAGGGAAACCAACAATACAAGGCCCCAAAATCTGCTGGTATTACAAATGGGCTACCTGTAGCATGGGGAATCGGGAAGAATAAATGGAACATGTACATACGATCACCCTAGAAAGTGCAACAAGTGTACGATCACCCTACTCCTCAATACAGGTAAATGTACCAAAAGCTGTGAATTCTTTCACCCAGAAATTTGCAAGAACTCTTTGGACAGGAAAGAGTGCTTCAATGCTGAATGTCCAGCTTTTCATATAAGAGGTACCAGACGAATAAAACCGACAGACTACCACTATGAAAACAGCCACTACTCCATCAACCGGGATAATTTTTTAGCAAGAGGAGGAGGAGAAGAATGGCTAAAAATGACCAGACTCTACCACCAACTCGGTCAAATGCTAGAGAGGACGCAAACACAGTAGCCTCCTTACCAGAGCCTCAGATATTAACACCAAGTAAAGCATCCAGCACTTCCACTAACACGATAACATCATTTATATTTGCCAACATCCAGGGTATAAAAACACGCAAATCCAACAAAGTTCACTTTATAGATGGTCTCCTTCATGAGGCAAATGCAGTGTTTGCAGCCCTAACAGAAACTCACCCAAAGGACTACCTTGATGGTGAAATATGGATCTCAGAATACAATCTCTTCAGATGTGATAGGAAACATCGGCTTCAGGGTGGGGTCAGCCTCTACATCAAAGACACACTCATCTGTACTGAGCTGCTAAACACCTCAAATGATATGGTGGAAGTGCTGATAGTCAAAATTGAGATCCTAAATGTAGTTGTTGTCCTTGTATATAAGTCGCCGGAGGCAAACCCTCAGCAGTTTAAAGACCAATTAATGAAAATAGAACACTGCTTGGAAAACCTCGCAAATCCAGCTCCGAACATCATCCTGCTTGGGGACTTCAACCTACGGCACCTGAAATGGAAGCACCTGGCTAATACAGTAATATCAGAAAGAATACCAAGAAGTAGCCTAAATGAACAGGCACATGCAAATGACCTGCTACGGATGTGCGATAAGTTTGCCTTAAACCAGCAAATAGTAGAACCAACTAGGAAGGAGAACACGCTGGACCTCATTTTCACTAATAATGATGAGTTGATCGGGAACATAATGATTACAAATACCTGTTACTCAGATCACAACTTAATTGAAGATCTGACAACCATGGGGAATGGACCTTCAAAACCAGTCCAGATTCCCGGTGGAGGAGATTTCAGCAAATTCAACTTCAATAATAAACAGATAAACTGGGAGCAAATAAACCAGGACTTCACAGAAATAAGCTGGGAAGAACAGCTAGAAAATGCAAACCTGAACCAGTGCCTGGAAAAAATAAGCTCAGTAGCACTAGAAATATGTTCAAACCGCATACCCCTAAGAAAAAAGAGAAAGAGATGCAGATTGGAACGGGAACGTCGTTCCCTATATAGGCGAAGAAAACGAATCGCGGAACAACTTGAGAGTCGCACCCTATCTCAAGAACGGCGAAGAAGGTTAGGTAGAGAAATAGAAACAATTGAACTCAAGCTACAAGAATCATACAAAACCCAGGAGAGGCAAAGAGAGCAAAAGGCCATCAGTGAAATAGAGAGAAATCCGAAATATTTTTTCTCCTATGCAAAATCAAGAACAAAAACCACATCTAGTATCGGGCCCCTGCGAAAGGGAGATGGAACTTTCACCGATGACAACAAAGAAATGTTGATTTACTGAGGAAGCAGTACGACTCTGTTTTCAGCGAGCCATTAAATGCACTAAAGATTGATAACCCAAATGAATTTTTCATGGATATGATAATAACATCAAATCATATATCAGACGTCACCCTATCGCCACTAGATTTTGAAGAAGCCATAAACAGTATGCCTATGCACTCTGCACCAGGCCCGGATTCTTGGAACTCCATATTCCTCAAGAACTGTAAAAAACCACTATCGCAGGCCCTTCACATTCTGTGGAGACAGCCTAGATACTGGCGTTATCCCTGACATACTAAAAACAGCAGAGATAGCACCACTCCATAAAGGAGGAAATAAGGCAGAGGCAAAAAATTACAGACCGATAGCACTAACATCGCACATCATAAAAAATTTTGAGAGAGTGCTAAGAAGTAAGATCACAAAATACATGGAATCACAGCATCTCCATAACCCCGGACAACATGGTTTCAGAACAGGGCGCTCTTGCCTGTCGCAGTTGCTGGACCTCTATGATATGGCATTAGATGCTATGGTAGACAAACAAAATGCTGATGTAATTTACACAGATTTCGCAAAAGCCTTTGATAAATGTGACCATGGTGTTATTGCACATAAAATGCGTTCAAAAGGAATTACCGGGAAAATAGGCAGATAGATCTACAATTTCCTGACTAACAGAACCCAATGTGTAATAGTCAACAAAATAAAATCCAGCCCATCAACCGTGAAGAGCTCAGTCCCCCAGGGTACTGTGCTTGCTCCAGTACTTTTTCTCATCCTCATATCGGACATAGACCAGAACACAACCTATAGCACTGTATCATCCTTTGCAGATGACACTAGGATTTCCATGAGAGTTGGCAACATAGAGGACACGGCAAACTTCCAATCAGATGTAGATCAGGTCTTTCTATGGGCTACAGAAAATAATATGGTGTTTAACGAGGATAAGTTCCAGCTCATGCGCTACGGAAAAATTGAAAATATAAAAATAGAAACCACGTACAAAACTCAGGCAAATCATAATATAGAACGAAAAGGCAATGTAAAGGATCTGGGTGTACTCATGTCGGAAGACCTTACCTTTAAAGAACACAATAAAGTAGCCGTCACAACTGCAAGAAAAATGACAGGTTGGATAACAAGAACTTTCCACACTAGAGATGCTATACCGATGATGATACTTTTCAAAACGCTTGTGCTCTCTAGAGTAGAGTACTGCTGCACAATGACAGCCCCTTTCAAAGCTGGAGAAATTGCTGACCTGGAGAGCGTGCAGAGATCCTTTACTGCTAGAATCCACTCAGTAAAACATCTAAATTACTGGGACCGACTAAAGAGCCTAAATCTGTACTCCCTTGAGCGCAGGCGGGAGAGATACATAATAATTTACACGTGGAAAATAATTGAGGGGCTGGTCCCAAACCTGCACACAGAAATAACATCACATGAGACCAGGAGGCATGGCAGGATGTGCAGAATACCCCCGTTGAAAAGCAGAGGTGCAACAGGTACTCTGAGAGAACTCTATCAACATCAGAGGCCCGAGACTGTTCAATACGCTTCCACTACACATAAGGGGCATAACTGGCCGACCCCTCACAGTGTTCAAGAGAGAACTGGATAAGCACCTCCAAAGGATACCTGATCAACCAGGCTGTGACTCATACGTCAGGCTGCGAGCAGCCGCGTCTAACAGCTTGGTTAATCAGTCCAGCAACCAGGAGGCCTGGTCGACGACCGGGCCGCGGGGACACTAAGCCCCGGAAGCACCTCAAGGTAACCTCAAGGTAAGGTAGCAGTGGAGAGATCTGGGAATGTCTTCCCAGTGTTCAAGGCAGTTTTCCACTAGAAATTCGCGGGAATTTCGAACAATAGTGATGGATAATTGTGCTTTGCTGTGTTTGCCGCCATTTTGTGCAAGCACTCTGCTTCGCCCCTGAGGGAGGTGCAAAGCCACCTAGTGAGGGGTGGGTATGAGCTGTACCGAGCCATGTCGTGCTCAACACAGCTCATCGCAGGGTACTCTAGCCTAGCTGCGTCACCTTGGGAGGTAGCCACGGCCGATCTACGAATCTACAGTGCTGCAGCTTCATTGTGTGTGCATGGTAGTATGATGGAATGGGTAGGCTGGTGTAATTGAGAACGTACCCCTGTGTCGATTTTGGTGATTTATATCTCTAAGGCTGATTTCCAGTTCAGGTGATCTGCCCCCATTGTCACTATAGCACCTGATAGGTGATTGAAGCGCGGAGCACATGAGATTTCACCCCTATTTAACGCCGTTTCCGTCAAGGAGCGGTTGAACTGAGTATAATGTGCGTACATGTGTGTGAGTGTTTGGACACAGGAGACACATTCAGCTGTGTATTTAAGTAGTACTGGACTCCATACTGGTGGGGTTTGTGTTGATTACATTTCTAGGTGAATTGTGTCATGTCATGTCATGCTCACAAGTGTAGTCCTTTGCCGGAGATCCCGTTCCGGTCATCAGGTTATGGTAGGGGTAAAGTGTTGTAACACCGGGGTTTTCCTGGCATAGGATATTGTGGATTGTTACCAGTGTGTGTGTTTATATACAGGTGTTGTGTTTCCCCGGGTTTTGACAAGTGTAATTTATACGTGACTGACATGCTTAACGTAATTTGGTGGATTTGTGGCGAAGAGTGAGTAATGTCAAGGTCGTGTTTGACCGCTCTGTTAAGTAACGTAAATTCTTG
The DNA here is from genome assembly GCF_040958095.1 of Procambarus clarkii. Taxonomy (NCBI): domain Eukaryota; kingdom Metazoa; phylum Arthropoda; class Malacostraca; order Decapoda; family Cambaridae; genus Procambarus; species Procambarus clarkii. The sequence goes on from NC_091237.1 coordinate 2,232,257, forward strand.
GGAGTAATTATCGATCCGTGGGATCGCTAATCACTTGCCCAAGTTGATTAGGAGAGTGTTATTTCCTTAGTGTTCCACATTAGCGTTTAATAACAGAGAGCTACAGGTGAGGTCAGTGGGTATGATACATAATCATAGTGTCATGAAGCCGAGTGTGTTATTAGTGTGTTTCATTAATTGTCATGGCAAGTGAGTTGCAATGCTTGGGCCGTGTTCTAATTAATTGGTTTAAATCACCGTGTGTGTTATTGCTGTTGTTTCAGCCAATTGTTGGGCCGTGTTTTAATTGTTTTAGATCATCGAGTGTTGATTTATTGTGTCGTGGGTGAACTCGTCAGTGGGCCGAGTACTTGGTGTTATATACAGACAGAGTACCGAGTACTCTGTATATTTGGTTGTCCAGTATTCAGTGAGCGTTGATTGAGAGGGTAATTAACGTAACGTCACAAAGGGAACACCCATTGCTTATAGAGGAATTGTTCACAAAATAATTTGAGTTAACATAAAATACGTTTGGGTTAATTAATTTCCAAGGAACAGTTGCTTTGGTCGGTCAAGGGATATGGGGCCAAAAACAGCCACTTCAGGCGAAGTGGGAGTTGTGCTCAAGCTGTCGTGAGGTGCAGACGTGTCGCCTGGCCTCTCCGGTAGTTGGAGTGTTTGCCACTTTCGTCGGCAGGGGGTGTGGGTGTCTCTACCCTCCTGCTGTTCCTGGCTGGTGTGGACGTGGCGCTTTTGAAATGGGTGGCCATCTTCTCTGTTGTGAGGGTCAACTTGTGGGTTTGGAGTTTACTGGTCGTGCGGGATACCCTGTCGTGGGGATGGTCATGTATAACATAATCCATATCCCGGTCATGGAAATCTACGGTGTTGAGCTGGTAAGTGCTCACCGTGTGGTTATCAAGTTTGTGGGAGAAGCGGTGTACCGTGACTTTATCCGGTGGTACGAGGGACGTACCTTGCAGCTGCAGGATGGCACCGGATCTGTGTCTATTTCGGATCGTAGCGGTGCCATGACGGATGTGAGTGTCCATGGGCCCCCCCATGGAGTTTCCCGAGACCCTCCTCCGGCGTTTCTTCCACCGGTTTGGCGCCGTCGTCAGTGTGCGGTTGTACACGCAGTCTTCTGGCAAGTATGCGGGTGTGAAGACCAACATTCGTACCCTATGGATGCGCTTAAGGTCAGACATTCCATCCTCTGTCCAGCTTTTAGGGTACTCCATACGGGTGTACTATGCACGGCAACCGCAGACGTGTTTTCGCTGTGGACTGTTGGGCCATCAGGCTGCCGGGTGCACTGAGGCTGCGGCTGCTCCCGTGAACATGTTCAAGGAAGAGGATTTCCTGCCACTCCCCCTGGAGGAGGACTCCGGGGGTGAGGAGGTGAGTGTCCCGTTGGATGCTGCGGCTCCCTCTGCTTCGCCTGTCCTTCCTTCAGTTGTTGAGGACCCTCCTCCGGGTGTTGCCATGCCGTCGGATGTTCTTCCTGATCCCGTCGCTGTCCCCGCTGCTCCCGATGGCCTTAGGGGCGATCTCTGTGCGTCGTCGGCGCTCTCCTCTTCCTTGTCTTCTGCTCCTGTGCCTGGCCCTGCGCCCTCGCCTTGTGTTCCGTCTGTGATGGGTGCTGGGGTGGCGGTGCCGCCTCCTGCTGTGTGCGGTCTGGTTCCACCTGTGGTTAAGGCTACTGCTGTTCTGTGTTCTGCGTCCGGCTGGTGGTATCCGTGTTTCTGGGTCCGCATCCGGCTCGGACGATGTCCGGACGGAGCCCAAACGTTCCCGGCTTTCATCTTCTGCCTGGGCTGATGTTGGTGACTTCAGTGACTGTGGGTCTTCAGGTGTTGATGTGGATCCGGATGCATCGATGTTTACGCAGTTAGTGGTGGCGGAGGTCCATGTGCCTACTGGTGCTGGTGCCTGTGTCTCGGACGTTACTTCTGTTCTTTCTCCACCAGGGGGCTCTCCGCAGTGTGGGGTGGTGGCTTCCACTGACAGGAATGGTATGGATAATGGTGCTGGGCGTAGTCTGGTGGTGACCTTACGGAAGGATGCGCGCTGTCCGGATTCCCTGCCGTTGTCTGGTGGTGTGCCTGTGGCCGCGGGTGCCCCTGTGATGGTGCCCTCTGTCAAGTTCGCTCCTGTTAGGATGCACGTTGGGGCCCTGGAGGGCGTGTTGCCGGCGTCTGTGATGCCACCGGGTCACTGGACGACGATTGCCGAGTTACTGCTGTCTGACGAACGAAGAACTTTCATGGTAGGCAGGTTCCCTACGTGTGGGGACACGTGGCAGCCGCCACTCGCCTCGTCAGTAGTACCATCTGGGTCCCCTGTTTGCGGGTGTTTGTTGCCAGGGTTCAGGATGTTATGGCTTCCCCGGTGGATGGCCGAGGCCCTTGGCGGTGGTTGCTCTGGGAAGCGTTCCATGTGCGGTTCCTGAGTGCCCAGTTCCCGGTCAAGTATGTCCACTGATGTCCAGTTTATTTGCTTTATGTAGTGCTGTGTGCCCCTCTGGCTGTTTGTTTGCCCTATTGTGTTATGTACTCGTGCCTCTCCCTTTGTTTGTTGCAAGGCCGGTGGTTTGGTGTGTGTGTTCTTGTTCATGTGTTTGTTTTGTGTTGTTACTATGCCCTGTGTGTTATATTTATGCCTTACATGTTGTATTGTTTTTTCTTTTGTTTTTATTTATGGCTTGTTGCATGTTATGATTTTATTGTGCTATATTTCATGTTGTACTTCATGATGTGCTTTGTTGTCAGTCCTTCCGGCCGGTGCTTCTGTTTATTTGTTTCATTTGTTACTCTGTTTGGTTTTCTTGTCCTTATTTGCTTGAAATGTTTCCTTGTTTATATTGCTTTTTATTTTGTGTTATGTTCTTGTCTTGATGTATGCTGTCTTTCTCTTGCGTTTCTCTAGTTTTGCTTATTGTTGTACTGTGCTGTCGGTCCTTCTGGCCTATTTTTTTTTTGGGGGGGGGGGGTGTTTGTTGTTGTGTTTCCTACATAAATACAATAAAACAACATAGGAAACATAACAACAAAGCCCCCCCCCCCAAAAAAAATAGTGTTGTTTTATTGTATTTATTGTATTTAACTTGCATGCTTGCATGCAAAAAAAATAAAAAAAAAACACTTCAGGTGAAGTCAGATGGTGGCGTAGGAATTCAGGTAAGGCTGACGGCTTGCAATAAGTAACGGTCTGTTGCAAATTATCTGTCAGTTGGACAAGTAATTAAGGGTTCACGGAAGTCAAAGTAGTTATTTCCGATCAGAGTTTGATTGACTCACACAAGGACTACATTGTTCATTAACGCACCGTCTGTTATTAATATCTGTCAGTTGGACAGATAACTTGAGTGACTCTTTTGTTAATAAACTCATAGTTAAGTAACGTAGACGTGGGGATTAATTATCAGTCCATTGGATAGTTAACTGGTCACCTGAGTTAATCGGGATAAGAAGTGCCACAGAGGGAATTCATTTCTTTGATGTAACTGTTGAGCCAGTGTTGAGTGTAACGTATTCGTGTACAATTAATTGTTGATTCGAGGAATAGAAATGAATAAACTGTGTTGTTAATTTGAACGCTGTCTTCCGTTACTCCCCACGCATTATTAATTTATCTTTGTTCTGCCTCGATCTCTGAAATTATTGCTATTAATTTGAGACTGCTTCATGAGACTTGGGCTAGATTCATAGCACCTCACATCTACAAATTTGATGTGAGGACCGCTGATCTACTCATCAGAATCACTCCGGCGATTAGCGAAGGTTGACGGCCAAGTGTACGGAATTTCAAACTTTTGAGGTCTTGGCGTTTGCTCGCGCCTTCATAATTTTTCTATGGTCTTTACAGTGGGGAATGAGCGGCTTGCAACACTTAATTTAACGTGTTAGCTAAGCAGTTCCTTCCTTAGGAGGTCCATCTAGACTTTAAGTTGATAGTTGACGGATGTATTAGAATTGTTATGAAAAATCTCATAATCATACTGACCTAACAAATTCACAAAGACCTGAAAACTGTAGCATTTAACATGATAAATATCATGATGAAATATTCATATATGGAACTAATAGAACAAGAACTCGGCAATGTGATGTTATAGTGGCCAGAATATGCCTGGGATATAAACGTATCTGGCAGCTTTATAAAAACCCAATCGTCGAATACACACTGTGTCAAGTTTGTGAAAGAGAAACATGTACTCCCTTGAATATTATATTGTAGAAAGTTCCATATTGATTGATATTCGTCCTCCTGGGCTGAGATATGTTGAACTCTGGATGTACTGTCTGAATCTTGGGACACTTGATAATATACTGGATTTGTACCCAAGATTGACTATGCAATGTATCAGATATACAATGTATGTATTGTACTCATAACCTTAGTTTGTGAAAGCCTCTTAATCACTTTCACTGGTTAAGTGATTATTAACACACTAGTTCCTATATCAGCTATCTTAACCTGTCAGAGTAGGAGAGATATAAATGTATATTTGCATATATACATGTATGTATGAGTATACAGGATATGTGTAACCTTGTATGAAATGCATTTATAACCTCGTCATGAAACATACTAGCTCTATCAAGCCACAGCAACCTTTCCCTGTCTCCCGGTCCTCCCTATCTTTCCCCCTCTCCCCAGCCCCCTCGTCCTCCAAACCATTCCCCACTACCCTGTGCCCTCGTCCTCCCCCATCATTTCCCCCCGCACCCCCGTCCCTTTGTCCTCCTCACCATCTCCCACTCCAGTGTCCCCTCGTCCTCCCCACCATTACCCCCCCAACCCCTGTCCCCTCGTCCTCCCCACCATTACCCCCCCAACCCCTGTCCCCTCGTCCTCCCCACCATTACCCCCCCAACCCCTGTCCCCTCGTCCTCCCCACCATTACCCCCCCAACCCCTGTCCCCTCGTCCTCCCCACCATTACCCCCCCAACCCCTGTCCCCTCGTCCTCCCCACCATTACCCCCCCAACCCCTGTCCCCTCGTCCTCCCCACCATTACCCCCCCAACCCCTGTCCCCTCGTCCTCCCCACCATCCCCTACTCCCATCCCCTCGTCTTTCCCACCATTTTCCACTCTCTTGTCCAATGCATTCCCAAATGATCCTATTTTCCATAAGAAAATTGGGACAATCAAATGATCTAATGTTCCCATCACTGTTATATAAGAAAAACCTTTAAAAAACGAAATGAAAAAAAATAAAAAATAACTATACTCAGAAAATGAACCGTAGGGTAAATAACACAGCTGAATTTCACCGCAATGTCAAACAGAATAATTAAATCAAAATGAAAATATATCAAAATCTATGTAAAATCAATTTGTCAATACAATTAGAAACCTTGAAATGGAATCGCAACATATTTAGCATAGCGTGTGTTGCTATTTCGTGCAACTGATGGCGCTGTTTTTCAAAAGACGCATGCTTTTGCCTGTCACAAGTGTGGCATTTATATAATAGGTATATAAAAACACGTGCGAGTTGGAATGGAACGTTGCACCAAAATTGCACCACTGCACACATGAAAAATACCGTTTAAAAAAAAAATGTTTTTTTCCCCAGTCACAGACATGACATCTATATAATATACATATAAAAACCCGCGCGGATGCGAATGGAACGTTGTGTGAAAATTTCAAAGAAATCGGTGAAGAACTTTCAAAGATTACCGATTTTGAACAAAGGAACATTTATATTTTTATTAATATAGACTAGCCGTACCCAGCCACGCGTTGCTGTGGCTCAGCACCGCATGTGCGTTGCTGAGCCACGGCAACCTTCCCTATCTCCCAGTCCTCCCCACCTTTCCCCCCCTGCCCCATCCCTTTGTCTTCCCCCATTATTTATCTTCCCCATCCCCCCTCGTCCTCCCCAACATTCTCCCCTCTTCCAGCCCTTTATCCTCTCCACCATTTTCCACTCCAGCGTCCTCTCGTCCTCCTAACTATTCCCCACTCCACAATCACCATCCCCTCGTCCTCCCCACCATCTCCCACTCCTCCATCCCCTCGTTCTCCCTCCTATTCATCCCTCCCCTGTCCCCTCGTCCTCCCCACCATTCTCAATTCCCTGTTTTTCGTCCCCATTATCCCCTTCTCCCCTCGTCCTCCCACCAGTTACCCCCCTTCCCTGTCCCCTCCTCCTCCCCACCATTCACCACTCCCGTCCCCTCGTCCTCCCCACCATTCCCCACTCCCTCATCTGATGCATTCCCAAATGATCTGATGTTCCCATCAGAAAATTGGGAACATCAAATGATCTCATGTTCCTATCACTAAAATATAAGAAAAACAGTTAATAAAACTAAATGAAAAAAAAATGAAAAAATAAACACAAACTATACTTATGAAATGAACGGTATGGTAAACAACACACCTCAATTAGAATGCAATGGCACACAAAAAAATAAATAAAAATGAAAATAAATTTAAATTGATGAAAATTCAAGTTATTAATGAAATCGGAAACATTGAAATGGAATCGTAACACATTTAGTATAACGTGTGTTGCTCTTACGTGCAACAGATGGCGCTGTTTTAAACAAAACGTGTTTTTATCTGTCACCGGTGTGGCATCTATACTTATACTTACGAAATGAACAGTATGGTAAACAACACAGCTCAATTCTAACGCAATGTCACAGAAAATAATTAAATCAAAACGAAAATAAATCGAAATCTATGAAAATTCAATTTATCAATGCAATCAGAAACATTAAAATAGGATCGTAACATATTTAGTATTGTGTATTTTCCTATTACATGCAATAGATGGCGCTGTTTTTAAGAATAAGCATTTTTTTCTGTCACAGGGTGAGGCATGTATATAGTAGGTATATAAGAACACGTGCCTATTTGAATGCAACGTTGTGTTAAAATTTCAAAGCAATCTGTTAAAAAGTTTGGAACATTTCCCCTCACATGAAAAACACACGAAAAACACAGTTTTCAAAAAAAAAAAAAAAATTCTCGTCACAGACGTGACATCTATATAGTATGTATATAAAAAACCCGCTCGGATGCGAATGGAACGTTGTGTGAACAGTTCTAACCAATCGGTGAAGAACATTTGGAGATTAGTAATTTTGAGCAAACAAACATTTACATTTTTATTTATATAGATGTATTATGAATGTATGGTCGATTAGCATTTTGAAAGCACTACAATCATCTTCTGTGGTTGAGTGCTCAATAAATCACTGAACTATATGTTAGAACCTATCTCTAACCCTGTCCATGGAGGTTACCTTGCAATGACGATTGCCGTCACCGCGGCCCGGTCCCCAACCAGGCCTCCTAGTTGCTGGTCTGATCAACCAGGCTGTTAAACATCTTCTTATGAAGAACATAAGAAATTTTATATGTGCTGGTTAGCATTGTAAATTTGTGGCCAGCGTCTGAGGTTAAATAATAACAAATTACACACATGCGCACAAACTGTCTTGGTTCCTTATGATTGAGTTGAAAGCCTTATCCTCGTGGACACAGAATATGTGTAAAATTTTCACTGTTGTATGTACAGTTATAAATCACAAAGCCTATCATGGTCGTAGTGACTTGGGAACAATCATGCACTTAAAATGAATTGCATTATAGATATCGAAATGTTATGACACTTGACTCACGTTGACAGCTACACGATAACAGTTATCAGTTATCTTTTCTTAAATAATTTGCTATAAGCCTAATTAATTCTTTATTCATTTTATTAATACCCTCAATAATAGTGCTTAGTAGAAAGAGATAACTGATGTATATGGAAATTAGAAAGTATATGTGTGGTATGGTAAGGAAACATTTCATTGATTCAAATTGCAAATTGTAGAAAAGTTTTTTTGTTTTTTTGAGATATATACAAGAGTTGTTACATTCTTGTACAGTTACTAGTACACGTAGCGTTTCGGGCAGGTCCCTGGAATACGACCCCCGCGAAGAATCGTTGTTACAACCAAGTACACACGTTACTGTTGAGTTAAACAGAGACTACAGTTAACGATTTGCGCCCAGTAAATCCTCCCCGGCCAGGATACGAACCCATGACAAAGCGTTTGCGGATCGCCAGGCGAGCGTCTTACCACTACACCACGGAGACTGTAAAGAAGACTGTAAAGACTGTTCAGAAAAATATTAGGCTAAATTATTATTCTGTAAATCGTTTATTAAAAATTGTGTCAAACTAATGCAGTGTTCATATTATTTTTATTTACCAATTGAAATTCACAAACGGAACTATAATATTAATGCACTAGACCTGAGTTAACTTTACAAAGAGATAATAGAGTATGTAATAATCAGAAGAGTCGTCCGGTAGCACAGTTTCCCATCCTACAAGTAACTGCTCTCACTCTTCCAGAACGGTTGAGAAGTATCAGTTATGTTATTCTCCTCTCCAGTTTCTTATCAAGAATATGCTTGACACAGCTTGGTTATCTTAAAATTAGCTTGCACCTAGTACTGTCTTTTCCATCGGACAAGGTGTCCCTATTGTTGAGTGTTAGAGGAGAAGGAAAGTGCTCCGTTTGACAGAATCCGCACTCTAGACACGTTGATGGGGCAATAATCGACTTTCACACTTGCCGAATGGGGGTCACCTACTTCTGATACTAAAATCAGATAAGCGTATCTTAGTTAAGTTCTATGGGTCGCTGATACCTGTGGCTCTTTGACATACAACAATAATTTTATGTGTTTCCAGTTATAACGTATGTATAGATCAAATTATCCAGTGTGTCATCTTCTGAATCCTGAACTGTTATCAGCGAGAGTACAGTAAAATACTGCTGTGACTGTCAATAATATAACAACGAATCAATGAGCATAGTGATATGCTGTTGCATTAATTGTTGGTTTGGTTTAGAGTTCATATTTAGAGGAGTGAAACGTTCTCTCGTATCTTCACTAGACATTCAGCCTTGGTGAATATCTTCACAAGACATTCAGCCTTGATTAATATCTTCACAAGACATTCAGCCTTGATTAATATCTTCACAGACATTCAGCCTTGATTAATATCTTCACAAGACATTCAGCCTTGATTAATATCTTCACAAGGACATTCAGCCTTGGTGAATATCTTCACAAGACATTCAGCCTTGATTAATGTCTTCACAAGACATTCAGCCTTGGTGAATATCTTCACAAGACATTCAGCCTTGATTAATGTCTTCACAAGACATTCAGCCTTCGTTAATATCTTCACAGGACATTCAGCCTTGATGAATATCTTCACTAGACATTCAGCCTTGATTAATATCTTCACAAGACATTCAGCCTTGATTAATGTCTTCACAAGACAATTCAGCCTTGGTGAATATCTTCACAAGACATTCAGCCTTGATGAATATCTTCACAAGACATTTAGCCTTGATTAATATCTTCACAAGACATTCAGCCTTGATTAATATCTTCACAAGACATTCAGCCTTGATTAATATCTTCACAAGACATTCAGCCTTGGTGAATATCTTCACAAGACATTCAGCCTTGGTGAATATCTTCACAAGACATTCAGCCTTGGTGAATATCTTCACAAGACATTCAGCCTTGGTGAATATCTTCACAAGACATTCAACCTTGGTGAATATCTTCACAAGACATTCAGCCTTGGTGAATATCTTCACAAGACATTCAGCCTTGGTGAATATCTTCACAAGACATTCAGCCTTGGTGAATATCTTCACAAGACATTCAACCTTGGTGAATATCTTCACAAGACATTCAGCCTTGGTGAATATGAGCCAATTCCCCAAATATAGATAAATATAACTAACGGCACTAAGTAAATAATACTTGAATAAAACGTTATAAGGAAAACAGTTAATTTAAAATAACATAATACTGTTTTCACAATTACAAATCATTATTAAATGCCAAACATCTTGGAAAATAAAAACATTTTCAAAATATGGTTTATTCTATGAAGAGAAAAAACTTACTTGAAGTGATGGCGCACTAAACTCTTCCATGCTGAGACCGTCTTCTGCCAGCGGAAACTCGAAAGGCCACGGTATGGCCTCAATAACTTTATCCTTGCTGTTAAAATAAGGGAAAATGTACCAAATTAATTAATGAAGCATTTAACTGAAACGAAATATGACACATAATAAAGACAGATAGATAAAAAAATTTAAGCCAGCAAAAATACACTCATAATATTGAACAAGTAATTTATAAGCATATTCATCGACCAGCCCCTTCTCCTGTTGAAACAAAAGTTCCCACGTTGCTACAAGCATTACAATACTGTTATTATGCCATAACAGGCGTTCTGCCCATTCACCTGGACTGAATGGGTCTCGAACCCTGGACCCCACTCTTGTGAGGCCGTAGCTCTATCAACTCTTCTATGAACAATCTTAGATGAATGTTTCCAGAAGCAGCATCCTGCTGCCAGACTGGAATTTTGGCAGCAGGATGATGCTTCTGGAAACTTTCCTTTTAAGACTGCTCACAGTAGAGTGGATAGAGCTACGGCCTCTCACGCATGGGGTCCATGGTTCGAGACCCATACAGTTAAGGTGAATGGAATGTTTATTTCCAGGGAAATGTGAAGCGCAATTTACAAGCGTTCTTACTATGTAGAAAGCTCTCTTCAGTTTGCAAGAAAAGTTCCCATGCTGTTAAAAGCCTTCAGTTGCTGAAAGAAGTCTTTTCTCATTTAAAAAACTCTTCTACACTATACCAAGCTTTCCCACGTTCTAGGAAGCTATCCCAATGTTGGAACGTGCATTCATAAGGCTGTAAGAAACCTTACTGGATGTAACGAGGGTTACCACGCTATGAGAAGGGTTCTCGGGTTGTAATAAGTATTACCATGCTATAAGAAGTGTTCTCGGGTTGTAACAAGTATTACCACGCTATTAGAAGTGTTCTCGGGTTGTAATAAGTATTGTCATGCTATAAGAAGCGTTCTCGGTGTAAAGGAATAGAATTCCAGCTAGCTTACACATGGTTGATAGAAGAAGGCACACCGCATTTTGCTTTCAGCAGGTGCTATTACGATGTTGTCGTTGTCAGTTGCCCATCCTTTATGGACAAACCAACCCAAAATTCGTAGAGTGCCTATACTCAGATCAGGAGATCACCCTGTACACTTCCTACTCTCGGAGAGGGGCTCAGCGTCACACATTCAGGGGGTGCGGCTCCAACACTGGCCTGGTTTTCACGTGAACACACCCAGCTCAAGCTGCTGTGACTACCCACTCTCTCCTTATATGGTATGGCCTCCTTAATCCCCCCATTCGTTTGAATTATAACTCTGTACCACCCTATCCACAGCTATGGTGCTTTCTCTCTCTCTCTTCTACTTCCTGGGAAGCCTCACTAGGACAAGGGCAAACACCTGTTCATTACAAATATATAATAACAGAACAGAACATATATAAAGCACTCACATACAATATATAAGGAAATAAACTTCAACACCTTATGATATTATAACCTGGTTGCAAACCAATACCATCAGGACTCCATCAGCTGTTTATACCAAGTGGTTGTCCAACTCCTGGCTTGCCACTTGTGCTACCAACCTCACCGAGGGGGTAAACCTGTACAACAAATATGGCATCATCATCCACTCCCTCAGCCGACCGGCTCCAGGGAGCCGGTCGGCCGAGTGGACAGCCCGCTGGGCTTGTGATCCTGTGGTCCCGGGTTCAATCCCGGGTGCCGGCAGGAAACAATGGGCAGAGTTTCTTTCGCCCTATGCCCCTGTTACCTAGCAGCAAAATAGGTACCTGGGTGTTAGTCAGCTGTCACGGGCTGCTTCCTGGGGGTGGAGGCCTGGTCGAGGACCGGACCGCGGGGACACTAAAGCCCCGAAATCATCTCAAGATAACCACCTTTCACTGTGTCTTCCACGCTAATGACAATCAAGCACTCTACCTACTCCCTACAAGTAGACAATAAGAACTTCCTTCCCACATCTGGGAGTTCACAACCCTGACATCATCAGGTTCTTCCAGGTTCATCTACCAGGATCTTCTACAGCTCTTCCAAGCTGCTGTACCATGAAGTTTCCCCTTGGACTCCAGTGGTACTCCACCACTGATTCCACAGAAGCATGTGAAACTTCACATCACTGCTCCTCTTCACACAGTTTGAGGTCCAGTTCCTCACTATGGGGCTTGCTCTTCCACAGAGTACAACGTCCACTCCTACGGCCTTGAAGTTCCACTCATTAACTTCTTCTCTGGCCTCAGAGTACTCCCATCAGCTCCTTCCTTAAACAAACCTGCAACCCATTGATACGCTAATAAAAATGTTCCTCTACACATATAACTGAAATGAACTACACACACAACAAATGTTTCACCCGACATCTACCTGCTTCCCACATACTGTGAGGTGACTTCCCCACATTTGGACGGGTCCATCCTCCGCCCTGCCGGCTGCGGGGCTCCTCAATCTCGAGTCATCTGGCGGCCCGGCCCTCAGTTGCCTCCCTGAGCTCAGCGGGATAGGATGTGCTGCTCCTTCCTCAACTGGTTCCCTCATCTTTAATTTTATTATTTAGGCTTTCTGGCTTATCAAAACATGCCTAACATCTCACAAAACACTTGCTACGGCCGCTGGGCACACGCCAACTACAAGCAATCACTGTTAACTGGTAAAAAGGACTCACCCAGAAATTGTTTCCTGCGCTCACACGGTTGCCCACGAAAAGTTTTCAGGACGGCTACCAATTACCGTTGGAGTGCCACAGGGCAGCATCTTAGGACCTTTTCTATTTCTTATATATATCAATGATCTGCCTAATGACTCTAATATTCCTAAACCTATATTGTTTGCTGACGATACTACCCTTATCTATTCAGACCCCAACCCACATACACTAAATAATGTAGTAAATAATGAATTAAAAAAAGTCCACTTATGGATGTCAACTAACAAACTAACACTAAACATAGAAAAGACCTACTACATCTTATTTGGAAGCAAATCATCGAATGCAATTCAGCTACAGATAGACAACATTAACATCAGTAATAAAAATAATGGAAAGTTTCTTGGCCTATTCCTAGACAAGAGACTCAACTTCAGCACCCACATTCAACACATAACTAAGAAAGTCTCTAAAACGGTTGGAATACTCTCCAAAATAAGATATTATGTTCCTAACTCTGCTCTCCTCTCACTATATTATGCACTAATCTTTCCCTATCTTAATTATGGTATCTGTGCGGGGGTCTACCACTTCAAACCACCTTAAGCCCATCATCACCCAGCAAAAATCAGCTATCAGAATAATAACAAACTCTGCTTTCAGACAACACTCAGCTCCGTTGTTTAAATCCCTTAACTTGCTAAATATTAACCCCTCCACACATTTTCTTGTGTCAACTACATTTACAAAACCCTGTTCTTAAATGCAAACCATGCTCTGAAACTCTCCCTGGACAGATGTAATAGGACCCATTATCACCACACCAGAAATAAATATATCTTTGATATCCCCAGGGTCAAACTTAATCTGTGTAAACACTCTATGCAAATTAAGGACCTAGTCTATGGAACTCACTCCCTAGTGAATTGAAAAGCTGTCAAACTTTTGCCTCATTTAAAAACAAAAACAAAAAGTACCTAATTTCATCTTCGTAGTTTCTACACTGAGCTTTAAATTTGCTCTATATCTAGTGTTACCCAATCTCCCAATCTTAATGTACTTAATCCAAACAACTTTATCATTGTGTTCATTGCTGTCTTCTTTTATGTGCTAGCCATATGCTGTATTGTGCCTGCTAAGTTTTGTTAAACTACCATTCAAGCTGTCATTGCAATCACTCTGAGTTACCTATGTGCTTTAATATACCTACAATTTTTCTCTCATCTTTTATTTTTTTATGCTATGTAACTGTTATCATTTTTATAAATTTTGCAAGTATTTGCCTACTTATAAGTTTCTTAGATTAAGGACCTGCCTGAAACGCTGCGTACTAGTGGCTTTACAAGAATGTTATTACTATGCTATGTATCCTCACAATCCCAATGTATCTTCTTGTATATATACAAATAAATAAATAAATAAATAAAAATAAATAGAAACATTCTCAGGATGTAATAAGTATTATCACTTTATACGAAGCGTTCTCAGGTGGTAACAAGTGTTCCCACTCTGATAGAAAAGTTCACATATTATAAGACTTCCTACACTGCACAAAGAATTTTCATTCTTATCAAACGTTCCTACATGGTAGCAAGCATTCCAATGCTGTTGAGCGTTCCTACATTGTAATAAGGTTTTTGCATCGTAACAAGCACAGTACTGTGAATTCCCGCGCTGCACAAAGCATTCCCACACTGTATAAAGCATTCTCACACTGTACTAAGCATTTCCAAAGTGTACAAATCATTCTCACACTTTACTAAGCATTCCCACACTGTACTAAGGATTCCCACACTGCATTAAGCATCCTCACACTGTTTTAAGCATCCCACATTGTAATAAGTATTCCCCCTGTAATGACTATTCACTCATTGTAATAAGTATTCCCCATAATAAAATATACAATTCCTACACTGTACTAAGTATGCCCACATTGTATTAAACTTGCTCATACTGCACTAAGCATTCTCACACTGTACGAAGCATTCCTACACTGTACTAATCATTTCCTCACTGTACTAAGCATTCCCACACTGTTTAAACATTCCAATACTGTACTGAGCATTCCCACACTGGAATAAACATACACACGACCGTTCCCTCACTGTAACGACCGTTCCCTCACTGTAACGACCGTTCCCTCACTGTAACGACCGTTCCCTCACTGTAACGACCGTTCCCTCGCTGTAATCGGCATTCCCACACAATAATAAGCGTTCCAACACTGCATTAAGCATTCCCATACTTTACTAAGCATACCCACAGACTAATAAACATTCCCACACCGTATTAGGCATTCAAACCCGGTAATAAACATTCCATCACTTTAACGAGCATTTCCAAACTCAATTAAGCATTTTCACACTGTAGTAAGCATTTCCACTCTGTACTAACCATTCCCACTGTGTACTAAGCATTCCCAGATTGTACTATGCATCCCTACACTGTAGAAAGCATTCCCATTGTACTAAATATTCCCACAATGTTCTAAACATTCCAACACTGTACTAAGTATTCCCACAATGTACTAAGCATTCCCACACTTTACTTAGCATTCCGTCAGTGTAATAAGCATTTCCAAACTGTAATAAACTTTCCCACACACTGTACTAATAATACCAACACTAATAACCGCTTTCTCACTGTACTAAGAGTGACGACACTGTACTAAGCATACCTATACGGTACAAAGCC